>NC_089275.1:43841909-44011398 GCF_963678975.1 Dysidea avara | reverse complement strand
TGTATAAAATTCTGCCACAAACAAATTGCCCTGTAGAAAGATCAGTTAGAAGAAGTTACCTTGTAGATAGTTCAGCTACAAACAGATCTCCCTGTAGAGAGATCAGCTAGAAGAAATTACCTTGTAGAGAGGTCAGCTACAAAGAAACCATTCTGTTTAGAGCTCAGCTGCAAACAAATCACCTGTATAGAATTCAGCTACAAACAAATCACCCTGTAGAGAGATCAGCTAGAAGAAATTACCTTTTAGAGAGTTCAGCTACAGTAAAAAGAAACCACCATGTAGAGAGTTCAGCTGCAAAGAAATCACCCTGTATAAAATTCTGCCACAAACAAATTGCCCTGTAGAAAGATCAGTTAGAAGAAGTTACCTTGTAGATAGTTCAGCTACAAACAGATCTCCCTGTAGAGAGATCAGCTAGAAGAAATTACCTTGTAGAGAGGTCAGCTACAAAGAAACCATTCTGTAAAGAGCTCAGTTGCAAACAAATCACCTGTACAGAATTCAGCTACAAACAAAATCACCCTGTAGAGAGATCAGCTAGAAGAAGTTACCTTGTAGAGAGTTCAGCTACAAAGAAACCACCATGTAGAGAGTTCAGCTGCAAAGAAATCACCCTGCATAAAATTCTGCCACTAAGAAATTGCCCTGTAGAAAGATCAGTTAGAAGAAGTTACCTTGTAGAGAGTTCAGCTACAAAGAAACAAATCACCTGTACAGAATTCAGCTACAAACAAATCAACCTGTAGAGAGATCAGCTAGAAGAAATTATTTTTGTAGAGAGTTCAGCTACAAAGAAACCACCATGTAGAGAGTTCAGCTGCAAAGAAATCACCCTGTAGAAAATGCAGCCACAAACAAATTGCCCTGTAGAAAGATCAGTTAGAAGAAGTTACCTTTTAGAGAGTTCAGCTATAAAGAAACCACCCTGTAGAGAGATCAGCTTGGAAAAACTACTGCTATACTAAAGGTGGGGTCTATTCTACGGAACGGAACGGAATGATGGACTAAACTGCGGAACGGAATGCTTTCTCAGATTGAAGCTTGTAGCTTACCATTGCTGTACAAGTTATCTAATCCAAAACAGCCAAGCTGTAAAAAAAGTGTGCGGCCCTCAGAAAGGCTATGGTGAAAAAAGATGTGAAATCCAAGGTGGCGGCCAAGAAATGGCTGTGATGGTAGGTTAATGGTAAAAATTTTAATAACGACAATTCAGGTGAATTTTTGTGCCGCTTCACAAAATTTACCTAAATTGTCATTATTAAAATTTTTACCATTAACCTACCATCACAGCCATTTCTTGGCCACCACCTTGGATTTCACATCTTTTTTCACCATAGCCTTTCTGAGGGCTGCACACTTTTTTTACAGCTTGGCTGTTTTGGATTAGATTTCATTTCTTTTTGTATTTGTATACCCCAAAGCCGGCCTATGGCCAGCTTTGGGACTTTTTTAACCTATGTTTTTTTTCTTTACTACAGGAAGAAGAAAAGATGAAGTAGATGTACTTTAAATGTTTTATCAGTAAATGTACAAATTATATATATAATACATATGTGACTGGATTTGCGAAAAGGGGCCTTCCACACACAATTTGCCAACTTTGACAATTGATAACTTCAGATTGGAAAGAGCTATTGCCTTGAAATTTGGGCAGTGGTGATTTCTTTGCAGCTGAACTCTCTACATGATGGTTTCTTTGTAGCTGAACTCTCTACAAGGTAATTTCTTCTAGCTGATCTCTCTACAGGGAGATTTGTTTTTAGCTGAACTATCTACAAGGTAACTTCTTCTAGCTGATCTCTCTACAGGGTAATTTGTTTGTAGCTGAACTATCTACAAGGTAACTTCTTCTAGCTGATCTCTCTACAGGTGATTTGTTTGCAGCTGAGCTCTTTACAGAATGGTTTCTTTGTAGCTGAACTCTCTAAAAGGTAGCTTCTTCTAACTGATCTTTCTACAGGGCAATTTGTTTGTGGCAGAATTTTATACAGGGTGATTTCTTTGCAGCTGAACTCTCTACATGGTGGTTTCTTTGTAGCTGAACTCTCTACAAGGTATATAACTTCTTCTAGCTGATCTCTCTACAGGGTGATTTGTTTGTAGCTGAACGATCTACAAGGTAACTTCTTCTTGATAAATTTCTAAAACAGCTCAGTCTCTACTAGAATTGCTATAGCTACTCAGCTAAGTTTGAAAGGGATTATGTCGAAATGAGTTTTTATATAATATAAGTAACTATAATATAAGGAACAAATAACTATAATCTTAATAACTACACTGTTAAAACAGTTGGTTAGAAGGTTATCCCAAAACAGGGATAAAGTGGCTGACACATATAGCATACCAAATCCAGGGATAACGGTTATCCCAACTCTCAATAGTATGACCTTTATCCCATATAGGTAGGATAAAGGTTATCCCTATGCTAGTATAAAGGTTATCCCCAATTGTTATTTAGTATTTAAAATAATTATTATGTATTTCAATTACAGAAATTAAATGCTGTTCAAATAGTCAACTCTAACTTCTGAAGTGCTCGTGAGATGTTAGGACCAGCATGATCTGCAGCATTGACAAGCAATATAGTTACACTTCTTATTCAAACATACACCATACCTTAATATTGTGAACAGCTAACAACACTTCATGTGCAGTCCACAGAACCTGTCAGAACGTTATATTTACATAACAATCTGGTACACTCTATGCTTACAATTTGTCGTCAATCTGTACTGCAACAGTGAATTCCACCTGACAGTAGTGGCGTTAACAGCAAGACAGATGCTACTATAATTTTCAAGTAACAGGAATAGCTGCTGGGCAATCAATATCCATTACAGTGTGTTATCAAAGGCAACTCCACTAGAATGTCAAGTCGTATTATTATAGTATCACAGTTGTTGTAATACTTACATTTTGTATACAATATATATGATGGAGATGATCATGAAATATATATCAGGAGCATACACACTACAACCTGTAATAATAACATGTGAGATGACGGCAATTCTTATTCAACTATCTACCACGTCCATACCTCGGTTAATTGTCAAGACTCAGTGCAGAAAAGCATGTTGGCGTTACAACAAGCAGTCATCAATTACCAGACACAATACCTGCATGGTGTACTTGCATGTATGTAACTGATAATAGGAATGTGTAACTAACCTGCGAGGCTGTCTCCTAGATTACTTGGCTGCCACCGTGCACATAGCAGAACGTAACCATATCAGCATGCACACTACACTCAGCGGGTAGGATTGGCATGATGTCAGGTGTTCTGTAAAGGGTACATAATGGCAGCTATCCACTGTAAACGCTCACACTTTGCTGTAACAGCTGGAATACTGAGGTTAGATATGTGGCTTCGTCACCTGGCTGAGTTAGGCGTTAAACTCAGAATTAAAGAGATTCAACTGTCTGAAATTTCACTATTCGATGTACCAGTCATTTTGAAGCAGCCATGAGACTGCAACTTTAGCACCGCCTCGCCAGTCCGTCAGCCAGTGGTTCCACAGCACTGTAGATAAACTGTTTGCTGCACTTTCCATATCTAAATTACAAATTATTGTACACCAAGTTGAATACTGCTAGTAGAAACGTCACCTTCGTATGCTTCAGTAGGTCAGCTGTTTCAGTCAGTTGCGAACAGCCTTCCTGTTAAACGCATTGCAAAACCCTCCCGCTTAGTCAAGCTGCCTGTTCTTGTAGACATAATAACTCACAAAATTTCAAATATCTTCTTTGCCAAAACCAGTTTATTTTATGAACAAACTGAACGAACTTTCAGAGGAATTTTCAGTAATATTCGTTACCACGGTAACTTTCGTCGTTAAGTAACGTACGTAAACGCTACGTCACGGGGAGTGAGTATTAAATGGAAAATGGAGATTATCTCGTTGCATCAGTGGTTGCATGCTGCCAGCGGGAGACTCTAAGTAAAGTAAGGGTATAAATACTCTAGAGCATTATCTCATCCTGTACTTTTGTAGATCAGAATCATCCAAAATGTTCAGTTGAGTATATGGGTAGGCAAGCCACCGTTCCTCAACTTCTTCTCCTAGTCTAACTCCATTAGTAATCTACTGTGACTAATGCAGTAAAACTAAAGTGAGACATAAATACTATATTAGTGTTTTGTGATCATGTACAGTCGATTTCAGATTACTTTCTGCATGCAATTGAATAATTTGCAATATGACTGTTCGAACATATGAGCTAATTGTTTGCAACCTAGCTCCTTTACTTGTAAAACTAAATACTAGCACAATAAATACTCACCCCTTTATCATCAAGCAATGCCAGGAGTATATATAAATACTGCAAGTAGAGCACGTTTGCAAGCCATGTGTGTGAACTGTTCAAAAGCAATCTGAAATCAACTGTGCTAGTACTACCTGAGTGTGTACTGGAGTCTGTTCTGACAGTGTTGTCACAGTGCTTGCTGCAATTTGTAACCACAAACAAAGTAATTACAATAGTTGCTTATTTTAAGTTCATCAATTCCATGGGCGTATCCAAGATATTTCCAAAGTGGCTTCCAGATTTAGCAGTGAGGTACAGAGATCTGGGGCTGTGCTCCCAGCCACTGACAGATTTAGAAAGTGCTTCAAATTTACTAGATTTTTGATTTCATGAATAGTAACTATTTTAATTTGTACTTGGTTCCTCATGATTTGTGGCTGGTCAGGTATATATTGTAGTGACCAAGTACATTTCCAATTAAAATGATATAGGTATTTTAAATGTGAACATTTTAACACCCATTTTTAAAATTGTCTTCTGTTATGAATGTTGTATAAGAGTACGTACTTTTGACTGCTCTATTAGAGTACATCAGACTTTTCTATTAGAGTATCTCGATCTTCTGTAAAGGCTTTTCAATACATTGCCTTAATCCATGTTTGAGGACTAATTGTAAGTTTCCTATTAAACTGTAGCTGCTCATTAAACACATTGGTAACTATTAAACTGTGTGCGTACGTGCGTGTGTGTGGCTCACTACTGATAGGCTGGAGTGCTACACCAGCATAATGCTAGCATATTAGGTGGATGTTATGAATGCTACTGATACTCTCTAATAGAGCAGTTAGTGGAAACTGCAATAGAGCACTCCAATGCATTGCCCATAGCTCCTTAGATCGATACTCTCTAATACAACAGTCACTTTGTAATCAATTACTCTAATTGAGCATTCACTGATTAAAAATTTCAAATATAATTGTAAGAAATGTTTTTGAGCACATTGAGAACACTGAAGAGCATAATAGGCAAAAACTTCATGAAATTTTACCCAGGCCTCAATACAGGTCAGTCCATAAAACGGGTCATATCTGGATTACCTACCCAGGTAACCCACTGAGCCCCAGACAAATGTGACGTAAATGACCTGTTTCAACCGTGTGTGTGTGTGTGTGTGTGTGTGTGTGTGCTGTGCACGCGTGTGTGCATGTGTGTAGTATGTAGAACTGAGCCAGTAATTTCTTAAACATTTGTTGATTATGTGTCATACATTGTTCCTAATCAGGGACGAAACTAGCACGTTAGTGATGCTAGTATACCCAAAGTGTCCTAATCTGAGAGGTCTAAACAACTACAAATGAGACCATTAATGGTGTCAAGGTACATGTCCTGATTTCAAGTACTGTATTGTCAATTATGGCCCGGGCACTTATTACTTTCAGGCAAGTGTTTACCCTAGCCACAAGACTGGTGACTATAACTTACAAGACCAAAAATCATATTCCTTGGGATCAACTTGAGATATTCTTTTCTTGATATATTCCACATAGATTTCAAGTTAAAAGAAATGCTGTAAAATGCTTTTGCTTCACTGTTTTGTACTAGGAGTTCCTGTGAAACCTGGAATTTATTTCTGTTGTATGGCTCTACACCATATCTAGCAACTACAGTGTTTATGATATAATTATATGGGACTGGCTGTAGTGCATTAATAGGAAAGATATGAGTCTTATTTTATCATTAAATTTCATGATTTACTTTCTTGTTTGTTTAGTGTCAAATTATGTTCAGCCAATGTAATAGCACTGAGAGAGGTATGTGGACTATTTCGTTGAATTAAAATGTATATTTTCTTATTCACAGGCATTCTGAGAAACTGAAATCATAGCGTAAAAGATATTGGGCCAAGGGCTGAGGGGTGCATAAGAACTGTGAAGGAAGAGAACATTTAAATATCCAACTGTCACTAGATGATAGTAATGCTCCATAATGTGTTTGTGGTTTGACAAAAGTTGTGATAATGTATGTGCTTATCATCTGCAAGGAACATGGATGTGTAGACTATAACTGACCGAACATGTTATATTACAGTACATTGTCAAGCAGCATTATGATGAATTATTTACATACAGTGTGGAACTCTCAAGTTGTTTGTAGGTAACCACTAGTTCCCTTTAGGAATTATATTTACGAAAGGTATTCTGCAAACTGTGCTAGTATACCAAATAGCCCTTGGTCATTGAAATAACAAATCAAGTACAAGTAACACAAACACTAGTTATGCTATAACATTGTGATCACAAGTAATGCTGTTCATTGAGTCATGCAATAATATTTCAGTAGAGTTCCTTGCTTGTGAATAGTTTTTACAACTGCTTGACACGTAGCTGATGAGTTACAAACTTTGATCAGACTCTAGAGTCAGCTATGTTCAATCCAGTTGGTAGTAACAAGCTGCTCATTGGGATTCATGCCTCTTTTATTTTACCCTGCAACAATTATAAACAGTTCACCCTGCAACACTATTAATATGTACAAGTACACAAATATTACAAGCAACGCTTCCTTTTATCATGTCATCTTGCAGGGCGTACACATGCAGTAATTTTGAAAAGAGTTTTCTCTACAGCTAAGTGACTGTTATATTAGAGTATTATAATTGCCTGACTGCTTTATTAGAGTATCTCACCAAATAATATTCTTCAGAACAAGCATTGCTATTGCATGACAAACACTATTAATACAAGGCGAAGGCTCCTATTTCATGAAAGATCCCATGATTTCTGTATACCTGTGGTTTGAATTTATGTAAAGCGGTTTCCTGAAACCTGCCCCTGCCTTGGAAGTACTAAACTCATGTACCTAGTAGATATTCTCTGTTGCATACAAGATTGTGTGTAAGAAATTAAAAGTATTATTATTATTTTCTAGGACCGCGTCACATACAACCAAGTACATACACCAACGTTGCAACCTACCCATTGGGAAAGTATAAACAGTGCCATAGGCAGCACTCAGAGCAGTATGCGTGTACCGGTGGAAATGATACATAGGCATATGTACACAGGCAAGGGAGTTTAACTGGCATCAGAAAACCACAATACTAAAACACAACCTACAACAAAACCCAAGCTATATCGAAAGTAGCTATATATTGTAGGTGTGACGTGTCTCTCAAGATGACTCAGCAGTGAAGTGAGGCTATGTAGAACAAGGGACATGGTGAAGGTACAATTAACAATTGATCCCAATCAAGCCAATATGGCACAACAGACTCTGTTGTAACTAGAGGCCACAGGTGATGTACCTGTATATCAGCGATGTGGCATTGGCACAGTGATCAGTCTATAATATTATGCATACAGCCATGCACAACATACAGGAGATAGTTACACATTGTTGTATATGCAGCACTGCATTGGCTTCTAGTTTAGCTATTATACAGACTCGCAGTAGAGTAGTAGATAAGTCCAGTGGAAAATAATTCCAGCCGCTAGCAAGCCAGATGAAGGATGAAGATGTATAATACAACTACCAGTACAAGTATTACATTACTCATTACCTTGCTGTTCTAGCTGGTTGTTTATGAGCACATCAGCTGGTATCCCAACTGGTCATCAGCTGGTTGTTCACTGCACAACGCCTGGAGCGCATATCCTGCACACAAAATACACAGTTACAAACATTTAAACATACTTGTAATGTTGTTGTTTACCAGTAAAGTGGTGTCTGGCCTCTCCTCGGACTTTTACTAATCTTCTCCTTTGAGCAATCTGTAATTAAACAAGGGTGTGATGCCGGGCGTTATATAGAATTACACGTACGGTAAAGTCATCAGCACGAACAGGCATACTTATTATACGATTGTGCCTTCATTCACAGGCGAATCTATCCCCACTTAGTTCATGTCTCTAGGCCTCGTAGTTTTTTCAAACATTATTTATTTATTATTTATTCATTCATTATCAATGACGTAATGTTAACCACATTTCTTATTATTCTTAGTACTTGGTTGTATAATAATTATTATTATTATCAATTTCGTCAATGACAGGGTACACAAAAGGCTTAGTGCCTGTACAAGGTGGTCCCCAACAAAACAAAAAGAAACCGTACAATAAACACAAATACACCAGAAACCGTACAATAACATAAATACAAAAACAAGACAAAGCAGTACAATTACATAGAAAATAAGAATCGACGAAGTTTTAATTTAAAAGACATGGCCGAGGAAGTAAATATGATGTCATAAGGGATTCTGTGTACCCTGCACTAGTCACTCTGAACTGCTTAGCTTTATTTCACTTTTAAACCGATCATGCATGTATATGCAAGGGAGTATCATGCTGGCCTGTGTTGCACACTACATTTGAACCCTTCGTATATGCCTTGAGATTTTGACTCATTGTTACTAGTAGCAATATCGTGTAGTCTCAAGTCTTGTCTTGATTGTATATCGACTTTAGTAGACTGTGCAGCAAGTTAGTTTCATGTCATCCATCCCTTCGCAAAAGTAAGGGTCTGCAGCTGGTGAAATACAGATACTAAATAATTTCAAAAGGAATTCAATTAGACAGTGTATGTATCTACTAGTTATGTCAGATGATTACCCTTCAAAAGCATTGCGTTGCCAAGGTGATTTGTGTGCAAAATTGATTGACACGCACTACTAAATCTGAGTGGTAGAAATCATTTAGTATCTGTACTTCACTTTTTGCGGCGGTGCCAGACTAGTCCCTGTGGCACCTCCTTGTGCAATGTGTATGTACATGCATACAAAGTTTTAATAGTTGTCCCACTCACTTTACATGAATCAAAATATTACACCATTTTATAGCGGCTGCCACAAAATTTCACGGATTCATATCAACAGGAGCAATGAAATGTACAATTTTAAAGGACTGGTTGTATCATATTTCTACCGCTTTTAATCCTCTTACATCTGTTCCAGTGATCCAAGGCGATCCAAGGGCAGCTGGGTACCCGGGAAGCTGACAAACCACTTAGGTGTCCCGTATTTACTGGTATTCCACCTTTATCTCTCTGTGCTTGAATCCATTAAGCAGATAAATCGTGACACTGGTCCGCCAAAGCACCCATGTGGCAGCATAGTAACGAATCATATAATCATAGATAATAGACACCGATATAATCTATGGTTCAAGCGCCGCATAAAAATGACGCGCTGCGCTTTAGATTGAAATACGTAGTAAATGCACGGAAGAAAACGGAATAAGGACATCACGAAGGTATAAACGTTATACCTGTGAAGTTTTATACCAACGTGTAGGGATAACCTTCATCCCATGTAGTATAACCTTCATACCAAGCGTTTTTTATACCAGCAAGGTAGGGATAACCGTCATACTCCATGGTATAACCTTCAAACTTCATTTTTAACAGTGTACCTACTTCTGGCCACTGGAACTGGATGCCAGTGGACCTTCAGGATACACTATAGATTTTAAGGACTACTAATGTTTATACTGTATGCAACTAGAATGATCAAATCTATAAGAAATCTTGACTACGAGGAACGATTGAAAGTACTTAACTTGCCATCATTACATTATAGACGTTATAGAGGTGACATGATTGCTGTCTACAATATGCTACATGATAAGTATGATATAGACCATTCTGATTTTTTTACTTTTTCACCCATTACCCATACCAGAGGTCATACATTTAAGCTATTTAAATATTTTTCAAGAACAGATGCCAGGAAATATTTTTTTACAAGAAGAGTTGTTGAACCATGGAATAATTTACCCCAAGAAGTAGCATGTGCAGCATCAGTTGATGATTTTAAGAAATTGATTGACCAATATTCATCTAACACTATGTATAAATGTATGTAATTAGTCTACTTGTACTTTTTTTACCTGTTGATCAGGTGTAACAGGCTGTTTAGCCTTATAAATTACCTGTAATAAATAATAATAGTATGTATCTTGTTGTATGTATGCTGTAAAGCAAATAAAATAAAATCAAAGAAACCCATCTAGATTCGCCACTGCATGAAACTGTCAGGACTTGAGTAGCTCTGTAGCTAAGGCCACTCCAAGTCATACCTTAGTTTCTGGTCACTCCCAAGCCTACAAATGGATGCGGGCGGGCGGATGATCAGGACTTCAGGACTATAGACCCTACTGTGACAATATACTGTATGGTACTATTATTTGCTCAATTTAGCAAATTCATGTTGATTTTGTTTTTAGTCAAACTTAACCAACCGGCAACATAAGTAGTTGTGCTTCGGCAAACAATGCACTAGGAAAGTTGTTGATGGATCATGGCTAGCTATACACTGATGTATAGCATTTAAGTATATTTATTTATTTATTTAGAATATACTATAGGAAATGTTTTGCTCATGTAGCTACTTATGCTTTCCAAGTGAAATAAATGTCTCATTAGCTATGTCAGGAAAGTATTACTATGACTTATAGCTAAGTTGTTCAAATGATCATGCTCCAAAATGAAATTTAACTTCTATTTTCACATCAGAAATTCTTCATTCAAATTTGAAGTCTTAGCCCACTAGCTATGTGTTTTCCAGCCTTCTATTCAGCAAACCTTGAGAAAAGTAACTGTCAAAGTTTTGAGTCATTGAGTGCTCCAGACTAGTGTTTTTAGTGATCATCTGGGAATGTTTAAACTATAAGGGTTTCTACTTGCCAATCTAATTTTAGTTATGGAAAAGTTTAAGTTTAAGCTCACCGAATGTTGCCGGCTTTCCATACCCCTGCAGTGTTCAGTGATAAAGAATTTGAAGTTACTAGACTAATCATTAGAGGACTACATTTGAATTATAAAGTTAAAGCTATGGCCCATCTGCATGCATGGACTAGTAGTTAATGCTACTGAAATTACTTTGGTTACAGAAGTATTAGTAACAGTTATAATCTGAACAGCTATATAATCAAGGACAAAACTAGCTATAGTTAGAAACATTTTATTAGTGTGGCATATATACCTAATATTAGAGTTAAGAGTAGTGTGACTGCTCTATTGGAATCCCTGACTGCTCTATTAGAGTATCTCGATCTTTTGCAGTAAAAAATAAGTGTCTTGCTGGGTCACATGCACTTAAGCACCTGTAATATTAATAATAGTCCTCATAAACTAGGGTTCCAGGTTTACCATGCGGGCGGGTGACCAGAAACTAAGGTTTGACTTGGTGTGGCCTAACTATATAGAGCCAGCTAGCTAGCTATAGTTGGTTAACCCGCAGAAGGTTTAAAATCATCTCCTTGGATGAAGGATTTAGCTAATATATCGATTTAAGCTGGTGACCCATACCAGTATGGGCGCCCCATACGCATATAGGTATCCCATACGCGTACGGGATGCCCCATACGCGTATAGAAAGCCCGTATAGGTATACGCGTATGGGATATCCCATACGCGTACAGGACAAATACGCATATGGGTCACAACATATCTTTGTCAGCTACCAAATCTATTGCAAACAAGAAAATGACTTCTCTTCTGACTGGTTTACTAACAGCTACTGATTCTCTTCCTATTAGGGGAGAGTATAACTATGAGCTCTGGACTCTTCAGGAACTACATCTTATCCCTGTTAAGATTCCATCTATGTGTTGATGCAAATACTAACCATACTATATTAAACAACTTGAGTCTATGGTCACTCGTTGCCTTAAGAAATGGCTACAGCTTCCAAGGAATGCTACTCGGGTGATCCTATACTATCCGGAAATTTGTTGTCCCAGTGTTTCTCACGTGTCAAGAGAACTTAGTTTGCTTTCCTGTATCTGTGTATCATCTGATCCACGGCTGTAGGAATTGGGCTTACATCTCCACCTTGGCAATGATTTTCTGCAGTTCCAGAATCTATATTGTCAGCTTCCCAAAACCAAGTGTCCAATATGCCATCAGCGCGGTCTCTTTACAAGAAAGATAAGGATCAATTATCCAGTAAAATTACATCTGACAAGGAAAAATTGTTAAGAGCATTAATCCTTATCTGAGTTTGCCTTCAATAGCTGGACATGTCCTTATCTGTTTCTTGTATAATTCCAAAAATTTATAATATGTGATCAGCATGAGATTTGATCTGGTATATCTTTTCCACAGACGGCTCTTTTATTCTTTAAAGATTTAGTTTCTTTAGTGATGTATAAGTTTTATTTTTTTTTCTTAGCACCAGCATAGGTATATAAAGGTATATCATCCATAATTTTCAGCATTGTTACAAGTAAATACACAGAGTGCTCTTTTTGCTTATACCCCTTCCCTCCTACCCAATGGAAGATATTGATGTGGTAGTTACTGTATGATCAGTGTTAATCTTTTTGTGGTTTTCTTCAACATCAAGACACACGGTAGTGTGTCGTGCAGCCCAAGAAGCCGGCGCGTAACACCCGTGAGTATATTGACAGGAAGAAAGAAAACGCAATTTTCGCACCTCCGTAGCTCTGTGCTTCCTTGATGAAACAAGACGATTTTTGCTGTGGACATTCCCTTCAACTGCAGCACTCCACATTCCAAATTTGAGCGAAATCGCTTCGCGCGTTCCCGAGATATGCGACTTCAAAAATTGGCTCAGTTTCTTCGTTTTTTTTTTCTTCTTATTTTTCTTTTTCTTGTCGCACACTTACAAAAACTGCTATACAACTCGAACGCCATATCCGATTGCCTTGAAATTTGGCACACAGAAGGGGGGTATAAAGGCGCATCTCGGTACCAACTTTGGCTGGAATACGATAAACAGGCAAAGAGTTATGAGCGATTATTCACGAAAAATAACACCAATATGTTGTCACGCCTACAGGGTAAACCGCGTATGGGAAGAAGCTGAAAATCGGTGGGTGAATAGGTTAACTATTGAACCTCAAACCTTTTGTGGTTTGAAAGAAATCGAGCTAAAAACCAGGAAGATACAATGAAAAAACCAACAGTGTGTAACAATTACGCAATCGAGATCAGCTAATAAAAAAACGACTGCTTGCCACGCCTACCAGATAAACCGCTTAGGGCAATGCTTTGAAAATCGTTGTACAGATGGAGTAATCATCTTAGAAAGGCTCATCAATGGTGTAGAAGAATCAGACTTAAAGCCACGGAGTTATAACACGAAATCCAACTTGGTGCGGCAAGTGCGAGATCGAGATACTCTAATAGAGCAGTCATCCTAATAGAGCAGTTACCCTGAAGAGAATTCAAGAGATCAGCTAGAAATAAGAAACCTGTATAGAGATCAGCTACACACAAGTCACCCTGTAGAGAGATCAGCTAGAAGAAGTTACCTTGTAGGGAGTTCATGCAACTATGGAAAGAGATAGTTCAGCTAGAAAAAATCACCTTGTAGAGTTCAGCTACAAAGAAACCACCATGTAGAGAGTTGAGCTACAAACAAATCGCCCTGTGGAGAGATCAATAGAAGAAGTTACCTTGCAAAGAGTTCAGCTACAAAGAAACCATCATGTAGAGAGTTCAGCTACAAACAAATCTCCCTGTAGAGATTAGATTAGATTAGATTATCAATTTTTGTCAAAGACATGGGTACACAAAAGGCACAGCCTGCAAACGTGCTCCCCATACAGAACATACAAGTACAAAAAACAAACACATAACAGTAACACAAAAACAAAACACAAAACAATAACATTAGAATACACGGATTGAAAAACAAAACAGTTACAAGATTATGCAAAAAGAAAACGATGAAGTGCAGTCCGGAACGCAACTGGATTAGTCAATTTTAGAATACGATGGGGAATGGTGTTCCATAGGAAGGGAGAGTTGATGAAAAAGGAAAAACGCCGGGAGTTAATAGTGGAGGATGGAATAAATAACGACATTGGATGAGATCTAGTGACGGTGGTAGAAAATTGAAAATACTTAGAAAATAGGATAGCAACTCTATTATGTAAAATATCATGAGTCAGACTGGTCGAAAAGTAAGATCTTCTGGTATGAAGAGTTGGCCAATGAAGTTCCTGTAGGCAAGAGTCTGAAGACCTAGACCAGTTATGGTTAATAGTATCCCATCTACTACCGCACACCCAACGGGCAGCACGACGTTGGATCGCTTTTAAATTAGTCACATCCTTCTTAGTGTGTAAGCACCAAACTGGGGAAGCATACTCCAGAATAGGTCTCACTACAGCCCGGTATGCAGTTGCTTTGACTGATGCAGAACATAAAAACAGAGTATGGCGCAAGTAATTCAGAGACCGTGATGCTTTGGCTACTAGATGTTTCATGTGATCACCCCATTTGAGTTGAGAGTTAATGAATATACCCAGGTATCTCACTACTGACTTCAGTGAAATCTGCTGACCATCCAGAAAATAAGCACACAAGGGAGGAACACGTTTGTAAGAAATACAAATACTATCACATTCAAGGGATTCAGCTTCAATAGCCATTTCTTGCACCATTCAAAAATTGCAGTTAAGTCATCTTGGAGAAGTTTGCAATCATTAGAAGACACAATTTCCTTGTAAAGTGCAATATCATCAGCAAAGAGCTTGATGATACTGTGTTGGGAAACCTTACGCAGCTCATCAACATACAGTAGGAACAAAAGTGGGCCTAAAACAGATCCTTGGGGCACCACAGATCTGACAGGCAGCCATTCAGAAAAGCTACCGTTCACCACAACCCTCTGATATCGTTTAGTCAAGAATGAATTTAGCCATGACAACAGATTTCCATGAATTCCCAGACTCTCAAGTCGAAGCAACAGTCGCTGATGTGGAACAGAGTCAAAGGCCTTAGCAAGGTCAAGGAGGAGGCAGTGAACAGAGTTACGTCGTTCAAGGCAAGCTGACCAGTCATCAAAAGCGGAGACAAGGAGGGTAACGGTGGAATGTTTGTTGCGAAAACCGTGTTGGGATTCACTAATAAGTTTGTGAGACTCCAGAGCATAGGTTAGTTGACGATGAATGATTCTTTCCATCACTTTCACTACAATAGAAGTGAGACTTATAGGACGATAGTTAGAAGAAAGGTGTTTGTCGCCTTTTTTATAAACAGGGACTATGTTAGCAGTAATCCAGTCTCTAGGTAATGATCCTGAGTCTAGAGACAGTTGGAAAATTCTAGACAAAGGTGAACAAATAAAGTCAGCACCAACTTTAAGCAGGTAGGCTGGAATACTATCTGGACCACAAGCCTTATCCCGTTGCAAATTGACAAGTTCCTCATGAACATTCTCAGTAGTAAACTTAATATTATCTATCAGTTTGGGGTGAAAATGAATAGATTCACGTAGAGATGTTAAACTAGAACAATCTTCAGTTGTAAAAACTGAATTGAAATATTCATTAAAAATAGTAGCTTTTTCCAGATCATCAGAGATGAGTTTACCGGAACAGTTAAGAGGAGGAGGAGGCTGACGACACCCTTTCACTGAATTAACAAAGTTCCAAAATTTCTTGGCACTAACAGAGTAGGAATTTGATAAAGAGGAGATGTAATCTGCAGTGTCCTGTCTAGTCTTAGAACGAACAAGGTTGTTAACAGCCTTGTATTTAGACTTTACAACATCAGAGTTAGAATGTTTCATTTTGCGATAGAGACGACGCTTTACACGAATAAGGTGAAGAGTTTCCTCACTAAACCAGTGCTTCAGCTTAGTCCGCTTCCACTTAGAGGTAGGAACAACAGAATCAACAACAGAGAAAAACAAGTCTCTCCAACAAGTCCAAGCATCCTCAATGTCAGAGTGGAAGTCCAGCTGGTCCCAGGGAACATAGGATAAAAGCTCTCTGAAGGCACCGAGATCAGCCTTCTTGTAATTATACAACACTCTATTGTTAGCCAACAACCTTGGAGGATTGACACACAAAGTAAATTCAACAGATTCGTGGTCAGTTCCTGGTAGATTATCTGATGGACATACAGCAGTAACGTAGTCAGGCTGATTTGTAAACAGTAAGTCAAGAATATTATTTTCCCTGGTGGGAAAGTTGACCAGCTGGCTTAAAAAATGATCTTGCACAATGGAACAGAGAAAATTGCTGTTGGTAGATGATACAACAGGGGAAGTTAGAGACCAATCAATGGATGGGATGTTGAAATCTCCACACAACACCAGCGGGGTGCAACTGTCCCGAATGGATGCCAATGAACAATTGAGGCTCTCCAAAACATCAACAGGAGACCCCGGAGAATGATAAAACACCTTAGAGAGATTAGCTAGAAGAAGTTACCTTGTAGAGAGTTCAGCTACAAAGAAACCATCATGTAGAGAGTTCAGCTACAAACAAATCTCCCTGTAGAGAGATCAGCTAGAAGAAGTTACCTTGTAGAGAGTTCGGCTTCAAACAAATCACACTGTAGAAAGATCAGCTAGAAGAGGTCACCTTGTAGAGAGTTCAGTTACAAAAAAACCACCATGTAGAGAGCTCAGCTACAAACTAGTGACCTTGTAGAGACATCAGCTAGAAGAAGGTACCTTGTAGAGAGTTCAGCTACAAAGAAACCATTCTTTAAAGAGCTCAGCTGCAAACAAATCACCTGTAAAGAATTCAGCTACAAATAAATCCCCCTGTAGAAAGATGAGCTAGAAAAAGCTACCTTGTAGAGAGTTCAGTTACAAAGAAACCACCATGTAGAGAATTCAGCTACAAACTAGTGACCCTGTAAAGACATCAGCTAGAAGAAGTTACCTTGTAGAGAGTTCAGCTACAAAGAAACCATTATTTAAAGAGCTCAGCTGCAAACAAATCACCTATACAGAATTCAGCTACAAACAAATCACCATGTAGAGAGATCAGCTAGAAGAAGTTAACTTGTAGAGAGTTCAGCTACAAACAAATCACCCTGTAGAGAGATCAGCTAGAAGAAGTTACCTTGTAGAGAGTTCAGCTACAAACAAATCACCCTGTAGAGAGATCAGCTAGAAGAAGTTACCTTGTAGAGAGTTCAGCTACAAAGAAACCACCATGTAGAGAGTTCAGCTGCAAAGAAATCACCCTGTAGAAAATTCTGCCACGAACAAATTGCCCTGTAGAAAGATCAGTTAGAAGAAGTTACCTTGTAGAGAGTTCAGCTACAAAGAAACCATTCTGTAAAGAGCTCAGCTGCAAACAAATCACCTGTACAGAATTCAGCTACAAACAAATCACCCTGTAGAGAGATCAGCTAGAAGAAATTACTTTGTAGAGAGTTCAGCTACAAAGAAACCACCCTGTAGAGAGATCAGCTAGAAGAAGTTACCTTGTAGATCGTTCAGCTACAAACAAATCACCCTGTAGAGGGATCAGCTAGAAGAAGTTACCTTGTAGAGAGTTCAGCTACAAAGAAACCACCTTGTAGAGAGTTCAGCTGCAAAGAAATCACCCTGTAGAAAATTCTGCCAGAAACAAATTGCCCTGTAGAAAGATCAGTTAGAAGAAGTTACCTTTTAGAGAGTTCAGCTACAAAGAAACCATTCTGTAAAGAGCTCAGCTGCAAACAAATCACCTGTACAGAATTCATCTACAAACAAATCACCCTGTAGAGAGATCAGCTAGAAGAAGTTAACTTGTAGATAGTTCAGCTACAAAGAAACCATCATTTAGAAAGTTCAGCTTCAAACAAATCACCTGTAGAGAGTTCAGTTACAAACAAATCTCCCTGTAGAGAGATCAGCTAGAAGAAGTTACCTTGTAGAGAGTGAAGCTACAAACAAATCACCCTATTGAAAGATCAGCTAGAAGAAGTCAACTTGTAGAAAGTTCAATTACAAAGAAACCACCATGTAGAGAGTTCAGCTACAAACTAGCCACCTTGTAGAGACATCAGCTAGAAAAGTTACCTTGTAGAGAGTTCAGCTACAAAGAAACCATTCTGTAAAGAGCTCAGCTGCAAACAAATCACCTGTACAGAATTCAGCTACAAACAAATCACCCTGTAGAGAGATCAGCTAGAAGAAATTACCTTGTAGATAGTTCAGCTACAAACAAATCACCCTGTAGAAAGATCAGTTAGAAGAAGTTACTTTGTAGAGAGTTCAGCTACAAAGAAACCATTTTGTAAAGAGCTCAGCTGCAAACAAATCACCTGTACAGAATTCAGCTACGAACAAATCACCCTGTAGAGAGATCAGCTAGAAGAAGTTACCTTGTAGATAGTTCAGCTACAAACAAATCTCCCTGTAGAGAGATTAGCTAGAAGAAATTACCTTGTAGAGAGTTCAGCTACAAAGAAACCATTCTGTAAATAGCTCAGCTGCAAACAAATCACCTGTACAGAATTCAGCTACAAACAAATCACCCTGTAGAGAGATCAGCTAGAAGATATTACCTTGTAGATAATTCAGCTACAAACAAATCACCCTGTAGAAAGTTCAGTTAGAAGAAGTTACCTTTTAGAGAGTTCAGCTACAAAGAAACCATTTTGTAAAGAGCTCAGCTGCAAACAAATCACCTGTACAGAATTCAGCTACAAACAAATCACCCTGTAGAGAGATCAGCTAGAAGAAATTGCCTTGTAGATAGTTCAGCTACAAACAAATCACCCTGTAGAAAGATCAGTTAGAAGAAGTTACTTTGTAGAGAGTTCAGCTACAAAGAAACCATTTTGTAAAGAGCTCAGCTGCAAACACATCACCTGTACAGAATTCAGCTACGAACAAATCACCCTGTAGAGAGATCAGCTAGAAGAAGTTACCTTGTAGATAGTTCAGCTACAAACAAATCTCCCTGTAGAGAGATCAGCTAGAAGAAATTGCCTTGTAGAGAGTTCAGCTACAAAGAAACCATCATGTGGAGAGTTCAGCTGCAAAGAAATCACCACTGCCCAAATTTCAAGGCAATAGCTCTTTCAATCTGAAGTTATCAATTGTCAAAGTTGGCAAATTGGATGTGTGTGGAAGGCCCCTTTTTGCAAATCCGGTCACATATGTATTATATATATAATTTGTACATTTACTGATAAAATATTTAAAGTATATCTACTTCATCTTTACTTCTTCCTGTAGTAAAGAAAAAAAACATAGGTTAAAAAAGTCCCAAAGCTGGCCATAGGCCGGCTTTGGGGTATACAAATACAAAAAGAAATGAAATCTAATCCAAAACAGCCAAGCTGTAAAAAAAGTGTGCGGCCCTCAGAAAGGCTATGGTGAAAAAAGATGTGAAATCCAAGGTGGCGGCCAAGAAATGGCTGTGATGGTAGGTTAATGGTAAAAATTTTAATAACGACAATTCAAGTGAATTTTTGTGCCGCTTCACAAAATTTACCTGAATTGTCATTATTAAAATTTTTACCATTAACCTACCATCACAGCCATTTCTTGGCCGCCACCTTGGATTTCACATCTTTTTTCACCATAGCCTTTCTGAGGGCCGCACACTTTTTTTACAGCTTGGCTGTTTTGGATTAGATAATATATACACCTGTTACTTCTCAGAACATTAGGCACATACATTGTAAGAATACTGATTGTTTTTATGTATAGCCTTGTATACACTGCTGCATAGCCAGCTCCTGCATGAAACAGTGATTCAGAGTCCAGCTACAACTGAGCTTTCGCCACGTGCACCTTAAACATGCTACCCAAACACTAACACTAAAGTTTATGCAGTGCTACTAAGACCAACATTTTAAAATGCATACAGGTGAATTTACCCCCTCTCCCTTAGCATACTCTCTGTACTCTTGTGAAAGTGCTGAAAACAATGGATGATTCCTAAACATATATATCAGAAAAATAACACTATTGATACTTCCAAATCAACTGAATAAAGAAGCTAAACTGTTAAGCAGGTTAAAATCAGCATGGTATATCTGGGGATTGGTCTGTTGCACCTCTATGAGTTCATAAAATTTAGTCACTGAGACCAAGTCTTGGTTGATACAACTTGTGACTGGATCTGAAAAAAAGGTACCTTTTAAAATTTGACCCATTTTTGAGCTTTGAAATTTCATAACGTTTGTACAGTTACATAACCTGTTGATACTTAGAGCAAGTTTAACAGTATAAGGAGTGAAGTGCTAACATCATTTTGTTTGTCGGTATTTAAAATGTGTGGCGTTTTGCAAATCCAGTCATATATGGTTGATATTCGTTAGTGGTAACTAGATCTAAGGAGTTAAGGTGTCTGATTGTGTCTATATCTTGTAGATTTATTAACATGTTGGCAACAAGAAAAGATCATAATAACCTGTTGGGCATGAGAGTCACCAACGTATGTTGTTGATGTTAGCATAATAAGTCACCACAGATTAGTAGGTGATAGCAAGATTCAGTTGCTGCACTAAGTAAATCACACTGGGATTTTGCACTGGCATCCAAATTAAATGTAGGACTCCTATAAATACATTCAATTCTAAAAAAAAAAATCATTTTTTATTGAGGAGATTGACATCAAAGTAACATTTATCATGTTAGATACACACTGTAGATTGCAATACCACAACAGTACAACTTTTATTATTAATCTAGAGAGTATGTTGTCAGTAATTTGTATTAAGAGCTAGGCCATCAAACTTATTTGTGACCGGATTTGCGAAAAGGTACCTTTTCCACACATTTTACATACCAGCAAACAAAATAATGTAACATTTGAATCCTTACACTGATTAACTTACACTTGGTATCAAATTGCAGCCAGATACCATAGCCACACGTGTGAAAACTTTCAGGCAATGGTATGCTATAATTAAAAAGTTATGACGCTTCAAAGTTCAAAAAATGGGTCAAATTTTGTGTGTGAAAAAGGTACCTTTTCGCAAATCCGGTCACATTTAATGATCACCGTTAGTGAAAAAATTCATTGCAGAAATTAGTCAACTCTGGATTTGTAGCTAAGCACTGTTGGCAGCTGATAAAACAGAAGCGTCCAGTGCATAGCTATCAGAAATGCTATTTATTTCGAGCGATATAATAGCCACTGCAGTTACATAACACAATAGTGATATAATTATGTGATTAGATTTGTGAAAAGGGATACTCCACACATTTCAAATTAAATATAATTTATGTCAATCTAAAATTTTCTCTATTGTTTATATGGCTCACCGCTGACCAAATATTTTAAGCCAATAATTATAAGTTATTCTGATCTGAAGTATGAATTCAAATAAAGTTATAGTAAAGTTTGAATGCAAATCCAGATACACATTCAATTTTATTTTATGCCTGGTAGATGTAATTTCCTGAGTTTCATTCAACCTTTCTGCATGGAATGAATTGTTTTCATAGAAAATATTATACAAGGAAAGAGCTAGGAAAGTTATGCCACATTACTGATGCCAGACTGTCTGAAACATATTATAGCTAATGTTATACAGACAGTCATAGTAGAACCAGTGGAATGTATAAGCTATACTACACGTGCATGCACACTAGGGCTGAAACAGATATCTGGATATCCAGTTAGTAAATCAATATCTGGACAGTAATTTGAAACCATCAAGATAGTTGTTAATAATTTAAAGCAAATTCATTATGATTTAATTTGTTTGATACAAATTTAAAGCTTATACTTTATTATACCACAATTCCAATCGTTTTACGGATACTATTCTTGCTTTTGATCTACCATAAATTATTAGTATAGCAAGTGGGTTCATGGCAAAAATATATTATGTTTCATAGTACGTATGATAAGTGATGATGTCGGATATTTAGAAAGATTTAGTTCAGGATATCCGGATAGTAAAAGTTGCTATCTGTTTCAGCTCTCTAAGTTCTTTGTAGTAATTCAGTAGTTCAGCAATGTATATACCTTACCATAGTTATTTTAATTTAATAAGAGGACAATTTAGATTTGTGTGGAGCTTGAATTGATCGAATATAGAATGGAACAGAGGCATATCCAGGATTTTTCCAGGGTGCTTTCCAAATTTGGTAGTAAAATTATTGGTGCAGTACCATGGCCAGCCACTGACAGATTTTAAAATTACCAGATCCGGGTTACCATAATACATGTTCCCTTTATAAGTCATGATCATAAAATGTCAATGATGGTTTATGGCTGATCAGATAGTGACCAAAATTCTTCAATTTAAATCAAAATTTAGCTGCTAACTTTTGTTTATTTAGTCTCATGTTTATGTTATTCCATATATTCCATTATATGAATGTTCTATTAGAGTACTCTATGTCTGATTGTTTTGTTAGGAACCATCCTAAATATGCTCCTGATGACACTAAATTACTCTAATATAAACTGTTAAGGCAATATAAAATAACAGTCACATATACCACTTTCACACCTCACTTCAAAGGGAAGAGAAGGTGTATAAGTGGTATAATAGCACTGCTCAGGAATGCAGTAACGAGAATAGGAGGTAGTATAGTATATACAAGTTATATTCCTCCTAGGAGTGATATAACTTGTATATACTACCTCCTATTCTCATTAATGCATTCCAAGCATTCTCATTCTTTGATGAAACTGTGTGATCTCCTCTCCTTTAATATAGCGACACTTCACAGGATCGATAGTGGGTTTTAGTTTTTGTATAGTGAGCCAAGGCATAGATCATGGACTTGGGGAAGAAGATAGTTCATTGTTTTACTGAATGAAGAAGGTCACAGGTTAGTTTATATTAAACATGTTACATTCAATAGTCACGTGGGGATGTCCCACAGACACTGGGTGTAGCGCTTAATTGATTTGGCCATTAGTGTTAATAGTATTCACTACTTTAGTTTATTCATGGCTAGTAAAGTAAGTACTTTAGTGTAGTTGAATCGTCTTTACATTGCCGTTTTGACACCTGGTGCGATGTCACACACGCGTAGTGACTGGGCGTGGCGCTTAATTGGCTAGGCCATTATAGCGCTGTAAACATATTCACTGCTTTAGTTTATTCATGGCTAGTATAGTAAGTACTTTGTAGTGCACTTAAGCTTCATTATGAGCTGTTCAGCTCGTATTTGGGCTTCCTGTGTTTAATTGCGTACCCACAATCGAAGCGATCTGCATGCTCGTGACGATACACTTACGTTCGGCCTCTCAGCAGTGCCTTGTCGTTGCTCTTACGACGTTGCCCACAATCGAAAGTCACATGGTCCCATATAAATACACTCGCAAAGCATTCCAGCAGTTTCCATGTACACTTGCAGGTGATTCACCCAAGTGGAATATATTAGTTGTAACATGGGCACTTGTGATTTGCCTGAAATATACACACTCGCACTCGGGCTGCGCCCTCGTGCTCGTGTGTATATTTCAGGCAAATCACTCGTGCCCATGTTACAACTACTACTTAGCTGTATATAATGGAAACCCCTTTTCAAAATTCCTGTGTACGTCCCTTTGCATATATATATATTTTTTGTCATAACCCTTGTAAACGTGCTATAACTATAAAATATATTCTTACTACATCTACAAGTATATAGCCGTGATATTGTGTAACTACATTATTCATCAAATGTAGTGTGACAACCAAAAGGATTTCCTAAAATCACTACTGGTTACACCGAATCACAGACTACTACAATAAATTAGAAATCTTATTCTGTACAGAATTATTTACACCAGTATATACACATAAACAAATAAATAATACTTTATTTTGGCAGTAAGTGCCATACAGTATTTTGGTTGTGAAAATGTACTTCAATTGGTTCTTCATCAATAACTTATGTTGTAATGATGTAATACTTTATTGGCCAAATTAACTTGTTCCATTACAACTTTTCTTAGTTCTGGAGTATATGGGTCAGCTGTCTTTTTGTGTTTTCTGTGAAAACCTTCAATTGTAGAATTGATGGTACACTGAAAGTCATCTTCTGTGTAGGGAAACTTCATAAATTCCATCATCCTTTTCAATTCAGTATGTAAATCAGTTAGCAAGTTCTCGTACTTTAGTACCAATATTGGAGTCTTGTTTGAATGTGCATATGCTTCTATGTGCAATCGCCATAATTTGGAATATTTTGTTACCGTAGCAATCCAGGCCTTACCTGTTGCAAAACAGTAAACATAAAACTAAGAGTTAAAGTACCATCACAAATGCTGAAGTAGTATACAGTACTCCCTCAATTGTCTGAACACTTGGTTATCTGAAAAGTAGAATACTCTATTAGAGTATTTTATCTACAATGTATGTTCTATTAGAGTATTTGAACAGGGCTCTGTATATAAATAAATGGATTATGATCATCTGAAAGTTCTTATCTGAACATGTCTTGGTCCCAAGGGGGTCAGATAATTGAGGGAGCACTGTAGCATGCAAAGATTTGGCAAAACACCAATTGCTGAGCTGCAATATTTCATCTCAAGATCACTCTTTTGAGCTGTATAGTTGTTGATAGCACAAGCAAGACACTACTACAACTGGTAGAGCTGTCTTCAACCTGAGGTATACAGCATGCACCAAACAATTCAAAACTTACAAAGTAGTTGTGAAATCCATAACCTTAATGCATTTGCTATTATTGTCCGGGAACCTCTATCTGGCAATCACACACTAATTGTCCATGTGTTATTCTACAACTAACTGATATATGTAGAACTGTAGCTGTGTAAAATGATATGGTAAATAAAGAACAGTTTTCACCTTGATCTCCCCACACAAAATTCTATATATGCTCCAATTTTGCACCTCCAGGGATTTATTTAAGGGGAGTGGGAAGGGGTGCTTTCCCCCCTGACAAACTCTCATACCTTCTTAAATGTTAAGCAAAAGTACAGTAGCTGAGAAATGTACCTGAGAATGCATCTAAAACAGTGGGTACTTTTGGTCATTCAGGTACCAGAAGTAATTGGAGAGAATATAAAATACAAAACTTTTCTGGGGGAGCACATCCCAAGTCCCCTCGGGTTGCTTTGACCTATACACCACCCTGCCCCCACCCCTAACCCTCCTAGATGAAGGGTTGCTCACAAGAAATTGTATAAATGCCACTGCAAGTAATGCACTAACGAATGGAGGTAATAATTATATCAAAACACTAAATGACCAGAAGACTGGACAGGAGTGATGGTGAATCTACGTAGTAAAGTTGATGGATTTCACAACTATCCTATGTATTAAAGTTTTATATCACTTCACACTTATTGTGCACTCAAGTGATCTTGCCCACGCAAATAATTAAAATACTTGAAACTGTATTTCAACAAAGCTCACTGTGAATATGCAATTAGTTTTTTTAATCGTGAACTATTGTTCTTCAGAAGAATCAGAACCCAGTAACAACCTTACAAATCACACTACAGCAATCACGCATGAAATTTCAAATCAAGTTTCAAATCACAAATCCAATTTCAAATCAGGTTTCAAATTACAAAATTGTTACATATATTAGGATACACGCATGCGCATATGTAACACGTGATGTATATTATTGTATTCAAAGTCTTTCGTGTAGTAACTATCACATGGATAAGCTCACTCCTCCAGATCCGTTAGACTTAGACAGCAGCAACGTTTCTGATGCGTGGAGAAAGTGGAGACAATGTTTCAAACTTTTTTCACTGGCAAGTGGCCTCAGCTCGAAAGGTGAAGGAATCCAAGCAACGACACTGTTACACGTGGTTGGGCTGGATGCACTAGAAGTCTACAACACATTCTCATGGGAAGATGCAGATGATAAAATTAAAGTAGCGAAAATCCTGGAGAAGTTCGAAGCATATTGTGTGCCACGGAAAAATATCACGTGGGAAAGACACGTGTTCAATACTCGCAACCAATGTGACGGCGAAACCATTGACCAGTATGTCACAGACCTAAAGACCAAAGCTCAAACATGTGAGTTCAAAGACCTGAAGGACAGCTTAATAAGAAACAGAATAGTGTGTGGCATACACTGTGACAAAATGCTCAGTAGGCTCCTCAGAGAACCCGATCTAACACTACAGAAGGCTATTGACATATGCAGGGCAAATGAAACAACATTGTCCCAAATGAAACAACATTGTCCCAAATGAAGTCACTCACCAATGATCAAACCAACGACCCACCAGCCATCCATGGAATACGCTCACAGAACAAACAAGTTCAGAAACTGTACTGTGACCGTTGTGGCAATTGGCACACCAAGCAACAAGTCTGTCCTGCACTCGGAGCCGAATGTCGAAAATGTGGCCGAAGAAACCACTTTGCCAAAGTGTGTCGCACAAGAGCAACCCAATCGCAACCACTATTCCACTACAGTATCCAAAAAGAGGCACCAGACAATGATCAGGGGCGTAGCCAGGATTTTTTGAAGGGGGGTTCCAGACCAGCATTGAGTTACCAGAAGCAGGGGTCTGGGGGTGCAGCCCCCAGCCGCTCAGAGACTTTCAATATTTTAATGAATCAAAACTCAGCAAATTGCTATATTTTACGCAAAAGTACATTAATTGTGATGCATATAAGTGCCCCGCGATGAAGGTAGTACTAGATAAAGCCACCTAGTGGAAACAGACAGCATAACACATAGAGACACATACTAGTAATCTGTAAGTGATAGTTATCTCACTGTGGTATAAGAGCCATGAATCCACTGATACAAATGGAATGACTTACAATCAAAACAATATAACTATACAAATATGCATAGCATGAATTCATTTTGCATAACACAAGTGATAAACTACTGGAGCTCTATATCTTTAAACACTGCACACCAAAGCTATAGCGTATAAGGTCATGCTAAGTTTTGCATTTAATGTTAGAATGTCTGAAAAACTTCATATGGACATGGATATATTTACATACATGTTCTATTAGAGTATACCTGACTGCTCTATTAGAATATAAACCTGACTGCTCTATTAGAGTATATACCTGGCTGCTCTATGTACCTCAGTAAATCCTTCCTTGAGAGATGAATGCAAGCTTTATCAATTGTTGTGCTGTGCCGTTACACTATATTACTCACTCATTTTGTCCTGCCACACTAAATGGTGTGTTAGGATCCTGCTTGCAGAAGTCAAAATTTTACAGGGGGGGTTCCTGAACCCCCCGGAACCCCCCTCCCTACGCCCCTGCAGTTGGATACTTGCTGTGAGCTAGCCCGGCTGCACTCCAGACGTGGGAGCCCACTCGTAAAATGCGTCCATTGTAGTACGATTTGTGACAGTACATGGTCCATAGTCTGAAAGTTAGGTGTTTCCCAGGCCTCAGTAGTCTCGCGGCGCCCGACCCCTTTGCCGCTTAAAATCGTTGCGAAAACAGCCATACAATTCTGTTGGGTTCGTTTAATCGTAAAGTAGCGCCATTACAGGGGCGTAGGCAGGATTTCCAAAAGGAGGGTTCTGCCCTAAGTATAGAATCTCCACAGCGGGGGTCTGGGGCCGTGTACACGTGTAAACATGTGTATTCTTATAAATTCATTCGCAATAGCGAGTAGAGGTACTTGAATTCCTCTGCCTGAAGACCTGTAGCTACCCATTTCAGTGGATTTGTGTAAGTTAATTCAGTTCTAGTTAACCAGTATCACGATTTAAAAAACTTAACTCTGAAAAGGGGGTTCGTCCGAACCCTTTGAACCCCCCCTGGCTACGCCCCTGATGATGACTTGTTCATTGGGACACTTGGACAAACTCACAAAGTAAAGGATTGGTCAGTCACTCTTTTAATGAACCACCAGAGGACCACCTTCAAGATTGACACTGGCGCTCAATGCAATGTGATACCTCAGTGGTTATACCACCAAGTATGCAAAGATCCACTGCAACCATCTTCAGCCAGCCTGGTAGCATTTGGCGGTTATAAGTTACGTACCTGTGGTAGAGCCAAAATACCGTGCCAACACAAAGACGACCATTACCTTAATGAATTTGAAGTCATATACCACGACGTTCCAAACATTCTAGGACTTATTACATGCATTAAAATGAACTTTGTACAATGCATAGACACAGTTTCCAAAGATCATGTAACCTCGTTTGAACAATACTATGATGTGTTTGAAGGCCTGGGCTGTATTACAGATGTACACTACCACCTGATCCAACCAAAACACCCATAATCCATCAACCCCGTCGTGTACCCATTACTCTCCATCTAAAGATCCAGGAAGAGCTTGCACGCATGGAAAGCCTTGATGTAATAGAAAAGGTCACTGGGCCTACCAGCTGGGTGAACAGCATGGTGACAACCAAACCTAATAGCTCTTTACGTATCTGCATTGACCCCTGCAATCTGAATGAAGCTATTCAACGGGAGCACTATCCCATGCAAACCATTGAAGAAGTAATAACACGGATTCCAGAGACAACTTACTTCTCAGTTCTGGACGCCAGCTCAAGATACTGGCAAATCAGCCTCGACCAAGAAAGTGCCAAACTCTGCACATTCAACAGCCCGTTTGGTCACTACATGTTCAAACGCCTTCCGTTTTGCTTACCATCTGTGCAAGACATCTTTCAAAAAGTGATGACAGAAATGTTTGAAGACACTGAAGGTGTAGAAGTTGTGGTTGATGACATTTTGGTATGGGGAACAAACGAGGCCGAACATGATTCTAGACTAATTAAAGTCCTTGACAGAGCTCACCTACGAAACCTGAAATTGAACAAAACTAAGTGCCAATTTAAGAAACAAGAAATCGCTTACCTGGGACATGTCCTGACTAAAGACGGATTGAAACCAGATCCCAAGAAAACACAAGCAATTAGTGAAATAAAACCTCCAATGAGAAATCAACAACCAGAAGTATCTAGTTATGGTTGATTATTACTCAGGCTTTATTGAAATCAACTTGCTCCAAAACGGCACCACTAGTAAGCAAATTGTTACACATTGCAAATCGCAGTTCTCCAGACATGGAGTCCCAGACAAATTGATAACAGACAATGGCCCACAATTTTCTAGTACAATGTTCAAACAGTTCTCACGAGAATATGGATTCGAGCACCAAACAGCAAGTCCATATTACCCACAGTCCAATGGCATGGCAGAGAAAGTAGTCTAAACAGCAAAAAACCTGATTAAGAAGGCCATTCTAGACAATCGGGACCCATACTTAGCTCTGCTTGAATATCGAAATACCCCCATCTCAGACACATTAGGATCACCCGCACAAAGGCTCATGGGCTGAAGGACAAAGACCCTGCTTCCAACCACAACCAAACTATTGCAACCAAAACTCATCAACCCACAGGCTGTACATAAGGAACTCAGACAAAGGAAAACACGGCAAAAATATTACTACGACCGCCACACAGCAACTCTAAGACCATTAGCGGTGGGAGACAGAGTGATGATGAGAGCAAAAGGGAAATGGGAACCAGCAACAGTTATTGCCATCAGCCAAGATGGGCCTCGTTCATACATAGTTAATACTCCAGGAAGACAAAGATACCGACAAAACCGATGGCATCTTAAACCAACACCTAGTAGCCTGAATGCAAAACGGCACTACCAAGCTGATCACAGCATGACTGGCTAGAGGATGCCAGTATTAGTAATGAAGCTGACACCACTGAGACTGAAATGCCAGCAGGACAAAACAGTGTACCTTCACCCCCTTTACAACTCCGCAGATCACAGAGAACAATTCGGAAACCAGCAAGGTACACTGACACAAACTATTGAACTCTGACATGCACACACATTTTAAATGCACATATTTATTGTAATTGTATGATTGCATACTCAAACAACAAGGGAGATGTAACATATATTAGGATACACGCATGCGCACATGTAACACGTGATATATATTATTGTATTCGAAGTCTTTCATGTAGCAACTATCACAGGAATGATTTCAAATCACGTACAGATTGTGAAGGTGTCCCACCCCTTGTAAGAAAAGAATAGTCTTAAAATGAAATGCAGCACTTGGCTTCATCTCGTACTATATTAATTTTGTCTCTTGCCCACTCTATGTCATAGCACTTGCCACACTGCTTCAGCTTACATATACTATATACGTATATAAATAAACAAAATTTAATACCATAAACCATGACCAGTAGGAATATCATCACTTGGTGTTATATGGTAGTGCTGTTTAGCAGGGATTATGAAGATTTCTGCTTTCCCTAAACCGGTCTCATCTTTCCATCATGACATGGCAATATGTATTGGTCCCAAACATGATTCCTTCAAAGCAATCCAAAATGTTTTAGATGAGTTACTACAGAACATATTTTAATCAACCAGAGTTTGTACTGACTAACTGACTGACTGGCTAGCTAATTAACTGATGCATTCAGCTAAGCATACCCCAACTATACTACAGGCTCAATTGTTACACTGTCAGACATCACTTACACTCGAGATGAACCGTTTTACTACTATTTTGCAATGGTAATGGTTTCTGCATTAGCTATCATGAGAATCACTCATAATTTCCAAAGTGATGTTTGGGCACTTCTTACACCATCCTTCATTTGTAATGCTGTATAAGAGGCAGAAAATATAGCTGAAAAGAAAGCGCATCGTTTTTACTTTATTTTTTACTTTTGATGTCGTTTCAGCCAAACAGGTGCTTTGGCATACCACAGAACATACTCATGGACCTAAAGTTTGTCATCCTTTGTGTCTCAAATCTTTTCACTAACTACAAGGTGATGATTTGTGGTAGAACATAATACGTAGCTTCCATGTGCTGACTATCACAGTGGCATAGCCAGGATTTTCTGGAAAGGGGTTCAGATTGAAGTGCATGAAATGTTTTTGGGGGAAGGCCTGGGTGCTTCCCCCTGGACCACGTTTGAACAAAAATGATGCCTACACAAAATGTGCCCTTTAGCAATAGCATTAAAAGGTGCTGTTTGTGTATCTAACTAGCTAAAGTCTATACTCTACTGTTAATGCAGCTTATAAACCTATCACATTTAGCTACTAACTAATCTTCACTTCCAGACAACATACTGACAGCCAACTTCAACTTCCTAACACACGAGAGCCCTCAATTAGTTGACAATACTTTCTTCAAAGTATACATTTTCTCTCCTGTTGAGATGGTTAGTAACTTCACCAAATATTTGAGACATCATGTGCCCACAACATGTGACAAAATAAACAAAACATCCATCATGCAAATATACATCAACTATTTACTAACCTGACACATGTATAACACAACCACTCAAGTTTATCACAGTTGCTACCTAATGTTATGTCTCAACCAACAATCCTTCGTCATTTTCACCAAGCATCATGCGCACAACCAATCACGTGATGCAATACTTGATTTGTCGATGATTCAGCATTAACGCAATGTGACCCTCAAAAGTAGTACAGAGCAAGGAGGGTTCGTCCAAACTATCCGAACCCCCTGGCTACACCCTTGTATCAAGTTTATAACAGAAGTAGTGTGCTTTTTAGTACTCACTGGATTGAATACAGAGATGTTTCTCATAAAGTTCTTCATTTGTAATACTGTGTGATGGGCTGAACATTGCTGAAAATGAAGCGTAGAGGCCTCTTCACTTTTCAGTTAAGGCACATGTTCAGATGGAAAATTAATTTTATGATAAGTTTGGTGCCATTTTGTGTGTATGTGTAGCTCCACCAGTCATGGTACAAAAAGTGTACAAACACTTAAGGATATTATGTCAACACATTCAGTGGTAAGGAATGTTGGGAACGTTACCATATAAAAGTCAGTAAAATGTCATGTGTGACTATCCAATTATTGAAATATTTCAAGAATGATAGTTAAATATTACTAAATCCCCATTTAATATTGGTAACAGATTATCAGATGGTGCAGACACCTTCAACTCCCCCATCATTAGCTAACTTCTTTGTAATCATAACTTAGTTGCTTACTTTTACAAACTACACACTTATTATAAATATCATGACATTTGTGACCTAATTTTAGAAAACCGTCGATATCCGCACAATTTTCAAAATGAATTTTATTTTTTCTTTGTTTTCTGCAGGGACAGAGGAATGGACTAGCCAAGTTTCAGCTTCCTAAGTTAAGCAGTGTTGGAAATACAGCACTAGACAGCCGGACGAGCAGATAATTTGATATGTACAGAAACTATCGAGAAAAGAATCTACAAGCGCTTACATAAACCATCATAACTTACTGATACAACAACGAGCAGAATTGAATCTTGGCTCATTGTGTTCGTCATGAATTTGTGCATCCACCAAGGTATAGTTTTTTCCCCAGGCACGCTTCTTTGTTCGAGAAGTAAGGCAAATTCACTGAAAAATGATCGTCAGTAAATTCTTTCGTCATCGCAACGTAAACAAACGTCTGTAACTTTGGAATCTGTTCGTGTATGGAGATGAAACAAAGCTTTTTGTACTCCCCATGGACAGGCGAACACGATGATTCCCAGGATTTATCCATTGGCGGCTTAATTCTCCCACCAGCGAGGCGATAAAAACTTGCGTAATTTTTTTTCTGGAGCTTGCATTTTTTACCCATAGTTTTTAAAAACGTTTTATTACAAAAGTACTGTTGTGCGTATATCGACGGTTTTCCAAAATTCGGTCACATTTATGATTTTTAAAGAAATTCTATATCCAGCTGCCTGTTAGTGTTTTCTTGTGTTTTTTTTATGCTGTATTTGATGCTAATGTAGGTGACTTTCGTCACATAAGATGTCTCTTTTAAAGGCAGCATTTTAGGTGGTAGGATCACTTTTGGGAGAATTCCTGATAATTACGTAAACAATGCTACTTTACTATTTGATACACTAACCAAGCACCTAAAACGTAACTCTTAGTGCATGTAATGCTTTAACTAATCGCAGGTCAAATCCGGGTCTGACCCAAATCGCTATCTGGCAGGGTATTTGATAAGGTCCTGTGTGAACACAAAACGACCCATACAACTCATGGCTGCTGCTCCAATTTTCTCGGGACTAGTTCAGCTTTGTGATCAAACATAAGCTGATTGGCCAAGTGGTATAAAACTGGTGGAGCAGTAGATGTTTGGGTTGGGCCAGTTTGGCTCAGAGTCAAAATAAGTGTAGATTATTGCACAAATCCAGGTATCTTCGTTATTTTAGATACCTGAGGAATGGCACAATAATCACCTCGGTGAATACCGTGGATTAGGACAATAACCAATTTAGACTATGGCTCATGCAGCTCTGGTCATTGCCAATAATGGAAGCTTCTTGATCGAATTAGTGTTAAAACAACTCACTGGTAGGGTTCCTAGATGAATACAATCATTTCTATTATCCAGCTATGTTTTCTTCACACAATAGCAATGATTTCTGATCGCTGTTGTGACTGGAATCCAGCAAAACACGTGACGCATACATGTGACAAACTTTTTTGTCACAGGTATCTAACCAGTTTAGATACCTACTCGCGGGTGATTTTAAATACCTCATTAACGACCAAACTTCAAAGCATACTATGCGTACCATAGTCTAATTATCAAAAACCCTGCTATCTGGGTCAGTGGGTTATCTGGGTAAGCAGTAGCACCCTGGTTTCAATGCTGGTCTGTATGTGCAACTCGTAACATAGCATAAAACATTCTGTCTTTTGTGACAAAATTGAAATCCACTACTATGTCATACAGTACAGTAGGTTAGGGGAATGCATGTTCCTATCAAAAAAATTAAAGTATTGATATCAGTCTCACAATACCATAATACTCATGCATCATGGATTTACCTTTATGTCCCATTTCTTTTCATTGACAGTGCAAAGTGTTGATACGGGGTAATGCATCATGGCTTCACTATGGCAGTGCTGACTAGCTATCACCTCTATAACAAGAATTGTCCATATTATTCATAGTGACTGGAGAGGTGCTTCTTGTACTGCTTGTAATGCTGTATAACGGTTGTAATGCTATATAACGGGCTGTGCACTGAAACTCAAATTTTCATCTGCCAGTCTAGACTATCTGACCAGTTGCAAGGCTGGAGGCAGAACATGGCCACCATTTTAGGCCACAATAACAAATTCACCAGTGGGATGTGCCTTTTGGAGTTCCAACAAGTACGTGCCCTCTGCGCCTTGTCTTTCCCTTTATCTCCAATCAGGATGGTCTTTGTCCTTCTTCATGCAATGAAACCATATTAAGGCATTAATTTTCCTTATCAACACTTTCCTTGAGCAGCATATTTGGAATCCACAAACTTATTTAAGCACAGTTATGTTCTGTAGATACTTATACTTTATGATAGGTTCAAGACCCTCTCTCTGGACTACCATTCCGTTAACTTTAAGGGAGAGAGGTACAATTGAGGGATGGTCCACCCTTCGACACCAATTTCAAAGACATTTCACTGACATTTATTTGTACTCAGCCATCATAATTATGTTATGTGCACTGTATTTGTTACACAGTAAAAAAAAAAAAAAAGACCACGCCTATTGGTTGATTAATAACGATCAAGCACCGCGACCACACATTTTAACAATGCGTTTACTCGATCACGATGATGCACCCCGTTATTATTGGTCTAGCTATATGCATGCTAGCACAGTGAAAATATGAATAGTGACACATCCATGGTAGGTGAAAAGCTGACTCAAGATACTCTAATACAGCATTCACCCTAATAGAACAGTCACACTTATATCGCTGTATATAAAACTAGCAGGCAATGGGCATGGCTCCATGCTAGAGAGGACAGCAACTGATTCCATTTATGCATGCATACAAACAATAGTCCTGATATGTGGGCGTGGCTCATGGAAGTAACTGGGCTGCAGCAAGACTAGCAATTCCACATCACTAAACTAATTCACATGTGATCCAGATTATCTGTAAAGCGGGTAAGACCTGGATGACCAGGACAAAAAGTGCCCTGGTTGACCTGATCCAGTTTCAACGTTGACACAGACTACATTCACATTACAGAGAACACAAAATAGTCACTCATAATAGCTTGGGTGATTGGTCTCCACAAAGGTTATTTGCCTGCTACAAGCATGGTACATAGTAGTTTATCATGTTTTGTCTAATGTATACATATAACTTCACCCTTGGGCTGCATGCATGTGTATATTGTGTGCATCTATGTACCGTAGAGTCGGGTTGTTAAGCACATGTATCTACGTATTAAGCGCATATTATTTGTTAAGCGCATACACATTTCTTGTAATTAACCATGGATGATAAGCGCACATGGCCAAATGCGACGATAGAGCTACACACAGCAAGAGACTGCAAGAAAAACTGTGAAAATACTGAAAATGAATGTCTCCTCAAGCGCTTACGTCTCCCTTGAAGTTTTTCTTTGTTATGTATACAGCAAATCAGCCATCTGGATAGTGATAATCTTGTTCATCACAAAGGATTTCACCCAGTACATGATGGAGTCAAATACCCTTACATACTGGCGTGGTGACCGGCACAAACTATTAACTACTCTACTACAATGTAGTGATTCCGTGTTACACGCACCATAATTATTTAATAGGCGTATGCGTCTAACAGATAGTATGATTTTGGCGAAAAAGTTTTTTCCAAGTGCATGTGCTTAACAACCTGACTTTACGGTATGTGTGCAAACGTGTACGCATGTGCGTGCGTGCATGCATGCTTTCATCTGTTTTGCATACCTAGCATACTACTTACCGAACACAGTAGTTGTAGAAAGATGTGCCATGTTGTGATTTTTCGAAGCTGATTTCTGTTGATTCCATTCAACAAGGATAGCATCAAATGGATTTCTGACAACGTAAATGATACTACGTTCATCCAACCACTTCTGATCATCAGTGTTAGGGAAATGTATTTTAACAGCAATAACATTATCAGTATAAACTCCTTCTCCAATCATTCCATTAAAGATATAACTATCATCACAATCCTGGTAGGTACCAGTATAAATTCCAGTAGTGGTCTCTATTAGTTGTCGCACCCATGAGTTACCTGATCCAGGGAAGCAGAATAATGCAACAGTTTTACCAGTCTTCTGAAAACTCATACTCTTACATTTCTGAAAGTGTTTAGGCATAACCACATTTCCATCAGTTGTTATGTTTACAGGCTTCTTTGCGTTCACTAATGTTAGACCAGTACAAGCCAGTATTTGTTCTTTGAAGTTTGAGGAATTTAGGTTAGGTATTCCAAATGCTGTAATAATGTTGTCTATTTGAGAATCAGTGAAATTACGGAAAGCTTTATACCGACCAACATAGTGACCACCACCAATTGTCATGATGCCTTTTTTCTGAAGCATTTCAAGCACATGTCTTGTTTCGTTAAAACTGGACTGCAGACTATCCACTTTGAGACTCGACTCCAGACTGTCATTTAGACTTGATTGTAGACTTTGATTGTTGGTTGACCCCTGGCTTCCATTGAGACTTGACTGCAGACTTATGTTGGGACTTGACCGCAGCCTTTCTATCATGCTTGACTGCGGAGCTGCTATTCTGGACAGTTACGTTGGATTGGTACAGTAGTATTAGTATAACACACACCGTAGCAGAGTATATATATAGACGAAAACAGGTCTGAAGCGAACAGATCGTCCTTGGAACAAACCACATGATGTCGTCCAACCAGTTACCTTTACTCCTTTCCCGTCTCAACGGTCCACCGCCAGGTCACCGCCCCCTGCCACAGTAATGAGTATGGAACCGCCGTTTGTAACACTTGCTGGCTATATCAGTTCTTATTAGACTGCTGCCTGTGCAAACACCCACTCCGTTATCTAAAAGGAAAATTATTCTCTATCAACAAGTTATCCGTTAATTAAAAATGAATCTCGTCATGTGCAGACTTTAACATGGCGTGTGCCCGCTCACGTGGGTTGAGTGCCTCATGGTCAACCGTGTTTTTTCGTGTGACAAAACACTACGAGCAGGCCTGCCAACTCTCACGGGTTTACCGTGAGTCTCACGGTTTCACTACCCTGCTCAAGGGCAGCAGATCGAATCTCATGGTTTTTGAGGCCTGCTAACTCTCACGGTTTGTAGTGCGAATGTCACGGATTTCAAGTTTAAAAAGTCGAGACCTTTTTTTTTTTTTTTTGGTCTCAGCATAGCATCTACCAGTTTTTTTTTACTACACACTGCAATACTACAATAAAGGTACAGAAATCTCAAGATTTTTTTACTTTCCAGGTTGGCAGGCCTGTACGAGTGACCTTGGTTTTGATGACTTTCTATTCTCAGTCAGATTCTACCGTATTCATGAGACCAGCGAATTAGAAGACAAGCTCAGTGGCTGGATGATTGCTCTCGTGATAGCTTTGAACGTAGAAGGTACACCAAGGTATATTATTAAATACATGTATGAGTACACCCGGCTAACATGATAAGCTTGTGTATGTACAGAGCTGAGTGTATTACTTTCCTGGATAAATCATTTTCAAAACAAGAAATTTCATTATGTATAATACAAGCAGATTTGTTTCCAGTGTATTTTTAACAGGCTCTGCCTTCTGTGTACACCCTCCAGTGCCTAACTGGTAAAGTAGATAATAACAACAACAACAACAGCAAAGTTTTTCTCTATTTATTAAGTGCATCTATCAGTATCATACCAAACCTACCTATCGTGAGTAACCATTAGGGAAAGCACATTAGCATACCGTAAATATCCCGTAATCTATATCACGTGATTAGTCTGGTCTTCCTGGCCACGAGGTAATGATGAAATGCCTAGCGGAATACAGTACGGATGTTCATACGACTGGTTAGTCTTTTATTTAGTCTATAGATTAGAATGGTAGTGAAGGAACACTTTCCTGAGCCTGTTTCGTCTCGAGGTTAGAGAACTGACTAGCTTTAATGTCACATCGGGTAGTAAAAGTTAGGTTAGGGTTAGGGTAAGAGTTAGGCAATCTTTATAATCTGTTAGGTTAGGGTTAGGGTAAGAATTAGGCAATCATTTATAATCTGCTAGGTTAGGGTAAGAGTTAGGCAATCATTTATAATCTGCTAGGTTAGGGTTAGGGTAAGAGTTAGGCAATCATTTATAATCTGCTAGGTAGGGTTAGGGTAAGAGTTAGGCAATCATTTCTAATCTGTTAGGATTAGGGAACTGGATACGGGTAGTAATATTAGGTTAGGGTTAGGAAATAGTTTTAAAATATATGTACGAGGTTAGGGTTAGGCAGCAATCCAGAAGTCGATAGTAAAGATAGTAAAGATAGAAAGCTCTTGCAATTGAATTGGCTTGCAGTGTCTTTACTAGGGCTCAATAGTGTTAGACTTTTATAGTTAGAATTAGTAAATATTATACAAGTAGTCACAGTAGCGAAGCGGTAGTGCATGAGGCTTGAAATCAAGTGGTCGAAGGTTCGATTCCCACTGTAGTTCACTTTTTTTTTCGCTCGAGACTTTTCAGTTATTTTCTAAGTTCAGTACAGTCTGAAAACGTTTTCAAGACGTTGTTTATAGATACCCACCATCGATTTCAGCTAGGAGGGGTATAAAATCGATGCACTGAAATTCACACTTGATGTAGCCTTGGAGCTGCAAGTCTGGAGTGAATGCACCCGGACGATGACGTATCACACAACGTGGGCTTGTGTGACGTCATCAGGTCACGTGAGATCACGTGAGCTTTAATTTCACGGAGTGCTAATGTGCTCTCCCTAACGCCTAGTCCTATCGTGTACTTCAAGTCAGGCGGTGGTGGGGAATTGCAATAGTAGTTCACTGGTCAGGGCTGGAGGAGGGAAAATTGAGTTGGTCAGGCCATTGACTATAATGTTGAAATTGCTACTATATACATGCCAATGAGAGGGGAGCTGTTGCACAGTGTGCAAAGCACACTCTGCGAAGTGCGAAGCATGAGCATTCTAGGGGGGTCTGGGGGCATGCCCCCACAGGAAATTTTTGAAAATTAGACACTTATATATGCAATTTTAGTGACATTTCACTGCTAGCTAGCTATATAAATATGCTCAAGCCTATCTGTTGTTCTTCAGACTTTCTATACTATATGTAGACCTGACATACAGGGGTGAGGGAACACAGCATGAAACTTGCTGTATGGTTCATTTAGTTATAGCTAGCAATTAGAAGTTCATGGGGGCCTGGGGGTGCAACCCCCAGGAGCTGCAGAATTTTTGCAATTTAAAGGTCTGAATGCCTTAAAATTTAAAATTGATGCTAAATTTTAAAGTAAAACTGGCTAGCAACTTGCAACTTTCCCACCAAATTTCACAGGGAACCCACGCAGCATGGTCCCCTTTAGCTAGGATATAATATTCACACAGCTACAATAAAAAGCTACACAGCTACAAAAATACAATATACTACTATACTGGTTTGTATGAAGTGAACGGATCATCACGTAAATATACTGGTGGACAGTCACGAGACTAATCAGTTTTCTAAAATGGCGCGATGTGGGTGAAGAGAGTTTGCTCGGTATCTCGACAGGACGAGTGGGTAGTTGAAGAGGAGTGATTTCTACTCAACATCTCATCCAGATGGCCACCATGCAATGTATGGGTGTACAGCTTCTTGCCGCGGAATGAGTCATCTGGTTTGTCACTGACTCACTGCCAGTCCTTCGCCCAGTAAAAGAAGCCAAGAGAGACAAGCCAAGGAATGCTAATGATTATTTTATGAAGATTGAATTGTGATATAAGTGTGCTGGTTTAGAATCAAAGAAGGCACCTGCCTTACACGTGATAAATGCCAACTGTCAGCACACGTGATACTGTACGTATAGAACCCACAATCATTTCTGTACGAAACGATACGAATGCTACGCTGTACTGTAAGGTAATTTGAGATACTATACGTGTAGTTCTGTGCTTTAGTTAGGCTGAGAAATTAGGTAACTACTCGTGTCATGCATTTTCAATAACAGCTGTAAAATTTACGTAGCTACATGTAGATGTGATCGTCCAAAGATTGCATGAGAGTAATGTAGTTCGAGCTGGTCAGCTAGTTGGTTCAACTCCAGATTATTGGTCCGGCTCAAGCCTGACCAACCGGACCGTCTCCTCTGGCCTTGCTGGTGGGGAACAACCTCATGTTACAAATCCTATACCTAGAAATCTGCTTACTGACACCTGTTGCTAACACCTCTACAATGGGGTAGCTCTCAAATATATCCTTTACCCTGATGTTCATCCTTAATCAAAGTGGTCAAAATAAGCCTAGACCCTTCAGTGACTTTCATTAAAAATTGCATTTGACTCTTGACCAAATTTTAGTAAATTTACATTCACGAATAGTATTGATCATGATTATACAGTTTGCAAAATGTGACCAACTGCAAAATTCTAGCTTGACTTTTGGCTTTCACTTCGAGGACATAAACAGGAGTATAGAATATATCAGAATGCCATTCCCTCCCTCCTTGAGGAAAATACCTGACTCTATTGGATATTTATATTGGTGATTCCCCTTGACTTGTTAAATAGAGTGCATGTGTGTGTAAGGCGATGGGTCTTATCAGAGGTCCAGATCATGGATACCTTTAGTCCCTAATCAACAGATTTAACCAACTTCCTTGCATTAAAAAATGCTTAAATGTATGGTCTGCTATTATTGTAGTACTACTGCTACTATAAATTGGTACTTTGTAATACTTGTTGAAAATAGGCATGCAGTACTATATCAGATCAGCTGTGCTTATTGACATGAAAGTATTAGTTGTCAGGAGAATCTCATATCAGTACAACACTGCATGCAAGCATGGTACAGTAGCTGAAGGATTTACCGTTTCTTTTTGTGTGTGTGTCTTTGTAAATGTGTGAGGCAGCATAGCCAAGCGGTTAGGTCATCAGCCTGGTAATCCAAAGGTCCCAGGTTTAATGCCTGGTTATACCACATTGGTGTTGTTTTTTCCTTGAGCCAAGAAACTTTACTCACATTGCTCTATTCTACCCAGCTGCATAAATGGGCTGGGACCTGGTGTCCTGGTGTCAACTGGGGAAGCAGCCCACCCAGCTGTAACATCAATGGATACCTGGTGTTAACTGGGGAAACAAATTCCCAACAAAATTTCATAGTTTATTTCTTTAGAGACGTGGAGGTGGAAGGGAGTGCCATTAGGGCCAGTATAAAAATAAAAAAAGAAAGAAAAATACCCAGCTGTCTAAGTGGTGTTAAGGTCGTTGTGAGGGTTCTGTGACCTCTCTGCGTGAGATCTGGACGGTCCTTCTGCGGATTACTAGTCCTGCCCCAGGAGGATGTGCTTACACTAGACTCGAATGCCTGAGTGGTGCAAAGGAATCCCAGTGCTGGCTCACTGGGTGGCAGTAGCTGTGTTTCGCTGCTGAAGGCTTTGCTTTTGAAGTTGTGTTTTTGTGTGTACAGGTCTACTTAATGTATTGTACAGTGGAATCGGTTAATAGGACACCTGATATTTAGTAGAGGTATCTCACTACTGGTATTTAACTAACCCTAAGGTGCCCATATTACACTGTATTCTACCAAAGGGTCTTACCGAACCTTGCCGCATTTTCTGTCATGGTGCCATTGCAATACCAATATAATACAGCTAACAGATATACGGTTTTCCAAAACCCAATCTGATTATTGGCACAACACTATACACTACATGTCTACCCAGTGAACCGACACTAGTACACTACTCAGGTGGACTAGTAACCCACAGGAGGCTGTGACATGACTCACAAGTTGGCAACTGATGTCCCATCTGGAACTTCACCCACTATGCAAGACACAGACAGTTAGACACTTCCTTTAGATACCTACCTTATATGTACAAATTTTTGAAGTACGTATTTTTTTGCGGATCAACAGATTTCAAGATTTTTGCGATTTATTTTTGGGGATCAGTCCTTTTTCGCTGACGTTTTCTATTAGAAAACATAAAGCTAACCTTAATATTTTCGAGGATAAAAATTTTGTGGAAAGCAAAAATTACATCCCTTGAAAATTTGTATGTATGTGGTAATCAGGAGAATATCAAGCTGGGGTGTGTGGCAAAGTAAGCCGCTCCAGGTTCTAGGGGGGTCTGGGGGCATGCTCCCCCAGGAAAAGTTTGAAAAATTACAGTAGGTTTAAATATACTCAATTTTGTTGAAATTTTACTGTGATGCCATTGAATATTGACCATTCGATTATACAATTTTAGGATAGATTAAATCTTTCCATTTCTCAAGGCTTTAGGTATAAACCTGGGGGGCAATAGTAACCCAGAGGGGCCTATGCCCCTGCCTGCCCCCTAGATTAACCCCTGCTAATAATGATGGTAATAATGTATGAACATTTGAAGGTTAAGAAGTGCAGTTTGTCAGAAGAATATAAGCTTGCATGTCAAATAACTTTTTTTTTAAATGTTTTCAAAGATTGTGATGTGCTATATACGACTTTACTGCCCATTTTCCATGACCTTTGCAAATTATAAACTCTTGGTACGTAATGAAACTTGTCCCATCAAAAGCTCTAACCATGTATGTATGCATCTTTAGGTTTGATATTATGCTTGTAGGTTTTGCAAAGGACAACTACCAATAGCACTTCCATGCACAAATTAGATGCCTCACTGGTGGTGAAAACTCCCAATGACAGTGAATGTGGGGAAGAAAGACAAATACCAGCAACTGTCAAGCTTGCAAGATGATATTAGTGTTATAGATCAGGAACAAATAACTAGCACAAGAAGATATATCTTCTGTCATAACTGATCGACCTGCCAGTAAGTCAAATAGCTGAGACTGTGAATTCGTCAGAGTTATGTGAAGACTCAGAGCAGTATAACGACTGACACAGTAATGACATCTGCAGTAGTATTGTATGACCATGACAAAAATTGTCAGTTAATAGAATTACAGGACAGTATCCCTTTATCTGAGATACCTATACAGAAGAAACACGTTATATGCAATAGAAACTACTAAAATGTTGGATTATAGGTCGTCTTTTTGTGAAGCAGTAGCAGCAGTAGTGACAGCTTAGGGGGGGGGTACAACAGTACACTGAGTATGAAGATTCCAAATGCCCAGTGGAACACAAGCTTAAAATTTTTATGTACTCCATCCAGCCAGCTAGAATTAGGCAAAAGTAACATAATAGGTGCAGGCTTAACGCTTCTAAACCCATTAAAAGGCATATAACAGTTCCCAAATGTACAGTTGGTCTGCTATAATCAAAGAGTTAACTTTTCGTGGAGTTTAAGGATTTCTGTATCCTGTACCACATTAACTCTTGTTACAATCAGCGAATCCTAATCCTACTAGTTTCACTGAATTGGAAATTAATCCGTTCTAGATCCTAAGTGGTCCCTCACAACTTGACCTACACATCAGTTTGCTTATTGTAGGAAAAGAGTAATATTATTATGTGTTTCAGTATAATTATTTCTTATAGAAAGACAATTGATCAACACTTTATGTACAAAATAGTAAATATAATTATATTATAATATACCATAGAGCTGCAATATTACTTTCAAGGATGGGAACAAATTCAATATCAACAAGAACAATAATCTTACCCAGAGGACTACGATATTTGAATTTTACAATGCAATGGTTTTCACTTCTGTAGTTGTGACACTTACACTCCAGTAAAATAATTATTATTCAAATTTGTTCTCAATTAGAGTTGGTGTAATACTGCTAGCTTGATAACCAGGGCTGTTCTGTGTGGGCTGCATACATCCAGCTGTCTTTACCAATCATAGGACTTCCAGTTAATAGTTTATTGACTAGTGTTCATCAAAGTATGGATGATACATAATCAGGATATCCGGTAGAGTTTACCATGTAACTCAACCCTTTTTTGCAATGTCAGACCACTGTCATACGTAGTTCAGGAGAAACTGCTCACATTATTGGTTCATAAATGTCTCACACACTCTACTTTGATCTAAGAAGACAACACAATGTATTTACTTCATGATGCATGTACGTAAGGTCCAATTCAAATAATGTTTCTATTCTGGACACCTTAAATTGATGAAGAAATTATATTATAGAGATACTATCTAAGTACGCTACTTTACAATATGAACTCTTTTTAAAATTGACCTTGAAGATATGGCCATGGTGTATGAAATATCAAATCCTTTGAAAACAAGCCCCTATATATTTCTTATAAGTATTTGTCTTTACCTTAACACAAAGAGTGTCTGACTTTTCAATAAAGTTCAGGGGAGGTTGTTCTTCATTACTAGCAGTAGCTTATGGTAGACTAAGAGTTAATAATAGCTGATTAACTCTTGGTAACAGCCTAGTAGTGCTGTGGTGTAGGTCAACAAGTCAGCTCCTCCTATACATGAAAGTAAAAATCTTAAAACCATAATAATTTTTTGGTTATAATCATGTAGCATATGGCATTGTGTATGTAGTGTGTGTGTGTGTCAAGTGGGTGTGCACTGTGTTACATACATAGTATATTACACATACATAGGATTGTTAGTCCTGCCCCAGAAGGATTTGTCTGCGCTGACTCAAGCTCAAAGCACTTGAGTAGCACAAAGGAGTGTAGGCATGACTCTGCTTGTACAGAGCCAAAAGGGGTATACGGGAGCGTAACATGTCCGCATCACCCTGTATTCTACCAAAGGCTCTTAATCACACAACAAGAGTCAATAATGTTTGTGAGGACCCATAACGCTCCCTTATTTATGTTACCATTGCTTGACCCCTTTACTGCATGCTCACACTTGTTAATTGGATTAAACTGAAGTTGTGGGCTGTGTTGTGGTGTGAGTAGTGTGTGTAGTCTCATATACACCCAGCAACCCGTACATTTCACCTTTGAGGTCATGAGTGAGTGGATTTGCCTTGCCTTTGGCGAGATCCATTGTCTTGCACGGTGACACCAACTACCAGCTACAGAACAGATGCACAAACTAACACATCCACATCAGTCAGCCTGATTTTGTGAAAATAATAACAGGAAGCCTGTACATACATGTTCATTATTATGAAACAAGAAAACAATTTAAAAGCTGATGTCCTTGATTGCCATGTTACGTAGTTCGTGCCTTTGGCACTTTTAAGGAGTACAATATGAAAATAATTATTCAATATGGATGTGTTGGACTAGCTGTAGAAGTGATGTCTATGTTTGATTGTGAGAGTGAGTGCAAATGTAGTGTATGCAATCAGGAATCGATTGAATCCTATGGACAAGGGAGGCTGGTTCTCCATACACTATTGGCAAAATATGGGCAAAATTCAGACATGGCATCTAGTGTTACTATGTAATATATCATGGTTACATCATCCTTACACACAACAGGGATGTACAGAACAGACCACCGCTTTATCAGATTGTGTTTGTTGTGTGACAACAGAAGGGAAGGCTGTCGAATTGAAGAATACACTTGAAATAGTCAATAGGAGTAATTTCACATTGCTTGACAATAAAGAAAGGCTCTTTTGTTATGCCTGCGCTACTATTCTTCCATTTCCATATCTTTGTTTCAGTGGTGCCAGCATGTACTCGAGTGTGTGTATCAATATAAATATCCTAATAAGGAATTTTAAAATTACTTTTATAGTAGTCAGCAGCCATGTTTGAATTTCGTTGAGGTACATGCTCCCTTGTCCATAGGATTAGATGCACTCCTGATGCAAAATAAAAGAGAACATACCGTATGGTATTAGCTGTACAGGTGACAATTGAACATTTCCTAACGTGCGTAATCTAGACAAAACATAATATGACATCAAAAATATTTCATGAATTCAACTCACAACAACCAAGAATAAGACACCACAATACTCTTCTTTTATTATGCACTGCAACCTTATACACCCCAGGTTGGGCAGTGGGTGGGTATTTTTATCCAAGTTGTCCAGAGATACGTGGATGGTACTTCAATATATCCTCTACTCCAATAACTTAGTCAAAGCAAAAGTCAAGTCGGCTAGATATTTGCAGTTGGTCAAAGGACAAGCACAGTTTGTAAACTGTATATATATCATGATCAATATTATTCGTGATTGTAAATTTGCTAAAATATGGTCCAGAGTCAATTTAAAATCACTGAAGGTCAAGGCTTATTTTGACTAATTTAATTAAGGACAAACTTCAGAGTACAGGATATATTTGAGAGCCACCCCATTGTAGAGGTATTTGCAACAAGCACCAGTAAGCAGATTTCCAGGTACAGGATTTGCAACATGAGGTTGTTCCCCAGCAGTGAATTACTATTGCAATTCCCCACCACTGCCTGACTTGAAGTACATGATAGGTAGGTTGGGTATGATACTGATAGGTGCACTTAATAAACATTAGAGCTGTACCGATAATCGGATCGGCCAAAATATCGGCCACCAATATGGCAATTTTTACCAATATCGGCATCGGTACAGAACAGTATGAGGACCGATATCGCTACCGATATTTATACAGCAATAGTTTGTACATAAACGGATTATAATATTGGTTTTCTACGTTATCCACGTGGCTGTTCAGTAGCGGTGGCTTATTGTTCACCGTACAGCAAGCACTACGTTACGAGAAGCCATACAAATACACGCGATTCTAGTGTTTGTTGCTGGAATGCTTATCAGTCTTAAATAAATGAAGCTGTTAGCTATACATACATATATATATATATATATAGTACCTTTGTAATATAAAAGAACAGTCACAGGATAACCAAGAAAACCTACTGTACCAGCTTTCACACAAGCCAATAAAATGCGGAGTAATGCAGAAATATCCGTTTAAGGCTCAATGGGAGTATGCATAAAAATGTTTGTGGGTGCCTAATTGTCTGGATTGCACAATAGAAACCCAAGCCACTATTACCACAGGCATAGAGTAAGCAATGAATATATCCATATGATTTAGCATACTTGTTGCAGCCCAATATTTGTTTCTGAAATCCAGGATTTTCAAAAAGCTGATGCGGGCATTTTTCCCATGTATTTCTGAAATTTCACATTCTCCAAAAAGGCATGCGGGCGGTGGACCAGAAACATAATTACCAATTGGAGTGGCCTAATCTATCTTCTAGCTACGTTCAAAGCTATCATGAGAGCAATCATCCAGCCACTGAGCTTGTCTTCTAATTCGCTGGTCTCGTGAAACAGCTATATTAGCAAACTATGGATTGTTAGAAAACGGTAGAATCAGTGAGAATAGAAAGTCATCAAAACTGACAAAGGTCACTCGCAATGTTTTGTCCCACAAAAAAAAACACGGTTGACCATGAGGCACTCAACCCACATGATCGGGCGTGCGCCATGTTAAAGTCTGCACATAACGAGATTCGCAATAAAAGGCGTAATAAACCGCAACACGTGATAGATACCTTGGATTCTGAACCAGATTTGGAAAGAACAGTGAATAGCGATTAAGATGAGCTATAGCAGAAGGAAATCAGAGCCGCGTCATTTTAAGCTGAAAATCACTTACTTTTTCTATGGCGAATTGAATGGAGGACGGAGTGGCTATTCGCATGGTCACGTACAGCAGTTCTAAGAGACCTTGCGCGACAACAGGACGTCACGTGCGGTAATTATTGTTTGAACTTCAAAAATGAATTGATTTGATTGGACAAAATCTTGTGCACGTGATTTTCACTTGTTTTGTTGTCTCGCAAGGTCTCTTAGAACCGCAGTACTACTAGCTTCGTGCTATTCGCACGGCAGTCACTTGATGTTATTATTTTATGGATAGTACACGGTTCATTCATCTCAGAAAACTACACGTGGCTTTGAGCGGGACTTTTCTTTCTGGACCTTTCTCTGTGTTCTTTCGTCACATTCCCGACGTTTTGTATAGGAGACAAATTCAAAAGTTACGATGATCTTAAAGAGCTTTGAAAGAACGGAATTCGTCCAATTAAACGTTCAACGATCAACATCAATCAAGATCTGGCATAGATTCAGCACTCTGATGTGCACCATTGAAGGTATACAATGAAGATTTGAGGTATAGAGAATAGATTTTGTTTGCGCACATGGAGGAAAATGTTCGGACTGCATTTAAGGGTGCTGGGACGGGCATGGGGGATACAGGGAGGGGGCCAAGGTAGTATACCAAGATCGTGATACTCTAATAAAGCTGTCATAGTATTAGAACAGTGTATAGCGAGCTTCTTAAGGATTTTTATTTTCTTTTTTAGGCAGTGATAAATGCATAGTGGCATGGTAGGGTGGACAGCTATTGTCAGCAGGCTGTGACCTTTTTTGAGAGGTCTCACCTTACCAAACCAGACAATGTAGCATGCCATTTTGACCCCCTTTCCAAAAGTCTGCATGGATACGCCCCTGGCGTGTGTCACTTTTGCTATCACATTATAGGTTCAATTGTCTTGACATTGTGATTCGACAATTAATGCCAAATGAATCCTGGTGCTGACTCTTGCTTGTCAGGTATTACAGCAATTTTAGAATCGAATTCTGTCGATTGTCATGATTCCTTGGAGTTGTAGACCCCCTAGCCACAGTTCAATAACTAAATGAAGGGATGCTACTTGTTCTACTGGAGAAACAATGAAAGTGATGTATGTGATGGAATTAAGGTAAACTTCAGCCTTGTCTATGCTGGTATGCTAATGATAAATTTCTTTGTTTACTGTAGGATGGCATCACTCTTGCATTTGCATCACTTTTGCGTTTGCATCACTTTGGAAGAGGCAAAGAGAACGAATGTTGTTGGAGAAATGTGGTTTTGTAACTATAAGGGATGCAAGGATGCATTTGGCAATGTTTTTGACTCAGACTGCATGACTCCTATTGGATTATTTTGATCTAATTAATCTGTTACTTTACAATGTGTGCTATTTTGTAAATCTCTACTTATTAATTTTACCATATCAGTTTATAAACTCTGACTGATTATGAACTTCATGACTGCGTATATTTTACCATCCATGCAGTTGGGTCTAACAGAGACATGCTTGCATGTTTTACATCGATGGCTATATTATTATATTATATTGTGTTAAGTACAGAACTCTGATTGAGTATTATATGTACAAATTTACAATGTGTAAGTACACAACCCACAGCTAGCAGTCCACAGCAGAGAAAACACATTAATGCGTGTGCATGCATGAGGTATCCTGGGGACTTACACGACCAAATTTGGTGACGTATCCATTATACTCCCCGCATGCATGTATACACCCCGCCAAGATGTATGCCATAGTAAAGGATCTTTGTGTACACACATGCCAACTACATCTCATCTTTTAGTAACCGTGCGAATAGCTCTGAGCGAGGCTCTGTGCTATTCGCACGGTCACGTACGAATAGCTCCATGCTATTTGCACGTGACCGTGCGAATAGCTCTATGCTATTCACACGTGACCGTGTGAATAGCAACTGCCTATTTGGAAGGGAATGCTACGAGGTATTTCGATGTCTTGACCAGCCATTAACCTTCACTTCATTAGTGTTACAATGAAACAAAAGCATGGTGAATTAGTTCTGCAGGTTAATTTGAAAACATCAAGGTGTTCTGTGATTAAGTCAAATTATGTCCGTCCCATGTAAAAACTTCTTCATATGTGAGGGGTTCTTCTGTATATTTTAGTCAGGCTTTAGTAGAATTTCTGCAGGTCCCTACTTAGTGGGATAAATAAGTACACAATTTGGTCCTATAGCTTGTCAAATTGCATCTTGCTCTTTCAGTAGGAGGGCGGGCACACACAAAAGGACAAGGCCTGATACATGCAAGGGCCTGATACAGGAACGTGTTACCTTCAGGCCCTTGGTCTGCTTACAATAACCCCTATCACTTACAAAACCAAGTACACAACACGTAGCTACTCACACAAGAAGAAATCAGCCGGGCCCCCATACCTTTCGCAAACTGCTATAGGTGCTAGGCCACGGTGTACTGAAAACCAACGCAAAGCTTAGTATACCGGTACAGTCAATTGCAGAATTCTTGAAAAAAGTATGCCGTAGCTATCGTGAGTGTTTCCATAAGGCTCCTTGTAAGTAAATTTTATTGTCCTTGCCACAGATTCAACAGCAACTGAACCACACTAATCTTTTTCCTCAATACGTGTAATCCGGCGTCACTAAAAATTGTTTTCCAGCCCACGGAATGTTTACGGCACGGGAAGAGAAATTTCAAGAATACTACAATCGACTGTACCAAACTATTCCGTATTCCCCTACCGTACACTAATCTAGCGTTCGTAAGGACCGTTAGTCCATACTAACGCAACATGTACCTTTGGACTATACATCCATATAGCTTAAGATAATAGGTTGGCTTCGCATACTGATTGTGGGTTATATACCGCTAATAGAACTGTCACTTGTGGTCAATATACCATCACTTGTGACAAAGGATTTCAGAATTAGCGGGTGTAGGGGGATTGATAGTACCAGTGTAAATCCTACGAATTCTGGGTTGGAGAGGTCCTAGGAAATATCGATAGACTCCAACAATGAGCTCGAGAGGGTGACTATTTGCTGAAAACATATCCAGGAGTTCCACTACCCTCGAAGAGTTGGTGAGTCATACAAAGAGGGCCTGTAGATTTGCATTGCACTGTCGACACGACTGTTTCTAAATGTGACCTATATAGCCTGCCCATGGCCATGTCTATGGTAAAACAGTAGTAAGTAGACTAGTCTATCTCTCAGTATAAACTTACCAGCAACGTAAGAGAAGTGATGCTTTTGTTGAAGTATTCCATTCTCTATGAACTCAGTCTTGATAATGATGTATAGTTAGCTGTGACAATTTGTGTGTGAGCATTGCAGGTGGGGGGGGGGGGGGGTACTCCAAGTATACCCTGTACTCCAATCTTCAGCTTGACTCTTGACCAAATTCTTATAGTTATATCGTAGTTCTAAAAGCATCAATTGTGGTATACACTTTACAAATGAAGCTTGCCTTGTGACCTACCATACAACAGGAAATATTGATGAAAGGATAATTAATTTTGACGGTTAATCAGATTTGATGAAACGAAAAGCAAGAAATCACAAATATAAACAGTGTTGAGGTGCTTATTGACATTTGATGAATTAAAATTTGACGTATGTAACCAATTCGTCAAAAATTTTCTTTTGTCAAACATTCCTGCTGTACGGTACTGAAAATTTCTTGCTTGACTTTTGACTAGATCAGAGTACAGAGAAGATTAGAGTGCCACCCCCTTGCTATGAAGTATACTATAGTGTATGTACCTGAGCAAGACATCTATGAGTTACTTGTTTTTCCCCAGCATGAGAGAAAAAGACTTTTTGTTGAAGAGTATATAGGTATACCATGGAATAGGTGAAGTGTAAAAGTTTAATTGGTGCCTGCAGCCCTCAGGTGTCGCTTTTACAAATCAGATACAAACCTCATGGGTGTGTTACAACTATTACATACATCATCATACAATGCATGTATGTTTTACAATGCATACATGTATATTGAACATCAAATCCAGCATTAAAAACAGGACAACATTATAGATGGTCGCGTACGTCGGATTTTGAATTTTAAGAAGTCTCCAAAACCTGAATTTTGCTTTGTCTGTCCTGCCTGACCATAGTCCAGCCACCATTTTACTCCTCAATGACAAAGTAACCTGCCTTTTCTGGTTCCAACAAGGGTCTGCCTTTCTGCGCTTTGCCTTTTGTTTAGTCTTCAATTACATGGTCACGTACCATATGTATTTTGACTGTTTACATTTCACTACTGTATTAGGTGGTTCAGTGTTAGCCGACTTCATCACTACAGATGCTGAGGCACAAAATTTCTATGGAACTATTACTAAGGGCCATAACAAAATATGATACTCTTTTGAGCATTAAATATAAGCCCACAACATATGAAGGCTACATGTGAACAGAGCCTGAACTGGACCTACATACTTGGAGTCAAATATTTGAGTATTTGTATTTAGCAGTTAATGTTTTGACTGTATTAGTGTTGATTACGGCAGTAGAAATGTTTCTAATAGCAGTAATTTTATTACCAGCCAAATTTACATTTTGAGGATGAATGTGATAAATGATGTCACCAATCAGTAGTGAAGATGCTTCAGTGAAGTTATTGCCGCTAAGGTCAATTGTTGTTATTTCTAGTTTGCTTGGTGTATTTCCACAAAGGTAGTGGTGTAACAAACAGATGCCATGATCTCCAATAGCACAGCTTTTCAGGTTTAGTTCTTTCAAATTTCTTTGCAACATTGATATGAAGAATCCCAGGGACACCATCTGGTGAGGAACAAGCCTATGATCTTGAAGGATAATCTCACTACTATCAAATAATTCAGATAAACATTTGCACAAGTTAACATCCTCGGCCTCTTGTAAACACTGGAACAAGTAAAGAACTTTCACTGAGTCATTCAAGATGTCCTGTGAGATAGGTAAAGATGCCTTTTGATTAGCAGTTGATGTTCTTTGAGAAGAAGCAATTTGTGACACGGGAGGACGTATGTAATTCTTTTGCCTATGTGTTGCCACATAGCATTTTAATGCGTTACACTGTCCACCGGTTAAACCAAAGTACATGATCCACATGTTAGAGAAGCGGACACCCTTACTATCCGAATCAAGATAATGATCAGTTATGCCATCATCAAGCAAATCATCATAGTAATAATCATGAAGTACAGTAACAAACAGTGACTTATCTAAAAGTGCGTATACCTCACATTTTGGTAAGGTTGCAACATATTTGGCAGCAAAATATTCTTGCATTCCCAAGTGTAGAAAGTTCAATGATTTAACTGGAAGTCCAATTACATCTGAACAATAACTTTCAACAGATTGTAATAGCCCATAACAAGTGGGATCATCGTCAGGTAAGTCATCCATTGTGAACACTATTTTGTCTTTGACAAGACCATCAAAAGCCACTTTCTCCATTTGTGTTAGTGTCTGTTGGACTGACAGTGGTAAATATTTTATGTGATCATCTTCACCAATCTTTTCTGTTCTCTTGAGATGGTGACAGACTGTGTGTAGGATGAAGTTTGCAAACATTTCAGTAGCAGTTTGTGGCAGGGAGCCTGCTAGACACAGGAACACTATACACTATGATTGCTATGCTCAAAGGTATATAACACATTGCATCAATATTGGGATACAGTTGAAAATGTCTCTTTAGCATTTGCAACTTAGAAGGACAATTCTTTAGTGATTCTTCGATGTACTGTTCTTTGCTAGATTGTTCAAATCCAAGTACTTCTATTCTTCTGTCAACATACTGATGTAAACAAGCTGAAGCAGATGGTCTTGATGTCACCACTATTCGTGCATTAGGTAGAATGTCTCCTTCAATAAGTTTCCTAAACAAAGATGTGTGGGGTAGTTCATTACTGAGTTCATCAAATCCATCAATGATGAAGGTCACTCCAGTTCCATTCACGTTGCGTAAGTAACTCAAAACAGGTTGTTCCTGATCAGCAGGTAGTGTATATTTCACCAGCTCTTCTGTGCTAATGATCTTCTGTAAAATTGGGTCCCTTAATATCAATAGCAAAAGCAGTTTATCTGACATGAGCAGTTTATTGCTAGCCCACTGCAAACAGATCTCCTTAGCCAGTGTTGTTTTACCAATTCCAGGTTGACCCTCTATTAGGATACGCATAGGACATTGATCTTCTGAAGTGATAGGAGTGAACATTTGATGAATATTTTCTAGTTTAATTGATGATGTTAGTTCATGCATTTTGTGTATGTTTCCCTTGGTGCGTATCCTAGCTGCCATTGTTGTGTTTTCTTTAACCTGCAGCTGCGAAATTTTCTTGTGTACTAGTGCTAAGTTAGTGAAGGATTTGGCATGAAATGGAGGCCATGAATCTTGTTCTGTTGAAGATTTTGCTAATCCTTTACGTCGGTACCTTGCCTTAATATTGTCAGTAGCTTTCTCCAACTGCTTGCATCCTATAGAACATATATGCAAACAGCATTACAACCGGAATGTGTATTTATGGATAAAGTCAAACTAAGTGGTGAAAATAAGATTTTGTCTACTATGCATTTTGGAACCATTTTGTAAAACCTGCTCAAACATCCAGTAAACAAAGCTATTCTCACACAGACGATACTATAATAATATTGTACATTTGACCAAGTTTTCTGTTGTTACAATTAAGTTGAGTGAATTTTATCACAAAATTTCATTATAATTCTCTGAATCTTAAGCTATAGGGAGCTATACTGTCAGACTACGTCTTAACAACGTTCCTCAACTTAGCACTGGTACCTGCCTACATGCAGAATCTTTTGCTATATTTACTTCAGTTAGGCTTGAGCCAATTGTGCTTTGTAAATAGCCTATTATATGGCTTTGAGCAATGCTCAAAAATCCAGCCTATTATGTTCAGAATTATGCTTTCAAAAACAAGAGAGTTGGCTGGCATATCCAGCCTTTCCTGACTGCTGTATTAGAGTAAGTGACTGTTCTATTAGAGTATCTCAAACTTATTTCTGCAAAGCGTGAATAATCAGCTCAAGAAACAATAACAGTAATAACATTGCATATTTTCTTGATATGAAATACAGTATTAAAGTGCAGTACTAGTGTATTCATGTTTTGCTGTATTTGTGACACGCGCATTGCGCTTTAATTAAAAATCCTATAAATCGTCTTATGCTGGCATAATGCTTAAAGCTTTTGCTAACCTATTGTGCTCAAAATTATGCCAGCATAATTGGTGCAAGCCAAATTTTAAAAATAAAGTGTGTAAAACTTTGTACTGAAGTGTATACTCAATATATTGAAACAATGACTGTATGTGCTGCAGGCTAATGACACAGCACAGTATCCCTGCACATAACCAAGTCTTACTTACAGTAGGTAAAATAAAGTTGGTATGCATGCACATAGGGATAACTACACTCCTGCAATGGATTACACTTAAGTAAAAGAAGACGCACTACATGCATGGTGTCTGCTGAATGTGAATGATTTTATCACCTCAGTTAGTAAGTGTAAGATATGTGCTGTGTAAGTGTATATAGCCTACAACTACAGCAAGTTATATAGGCTAACTATGGTAGCCTGTTTACTGCAATAATAGTCCATAAGCATACACACGTGCAGTATATATCTAGACACTAGTATCTGCAGTACGTGTATATATTTCAGATATAAATGTGTGCTATGACTTCTTTCCTTAATGGACAATTGGTTTGCTTGATGAAAAACAGTGCATGGTGGTACAAGGGTGGAAATAGGCTTGTACGTATATATATATATGTGACTGAATTTGACAAAACCCGGCTTCGACGCACAAAGCTTCGTTAGGAGATATGGCAATTTTAAGTAATCATTGTGTAATAACTTCCCAGTGCCTACAGCTGTGCAAACAAAATTTGCACCAAAGTATGCATCTATTTACTAGCTATCACTGAGTGGGTGTATGGATTTCTGATACCCAAAATTAGCCCTGTTTTGGGCAGCTTTTCTCGAGCGGGTAATAATATCACAGGTGGTAGTAATAGGGTGGGAGGGTTGGGGGCGGTGGGCGGTGGGTGGGCTTAATATAGGGGTATAAAATGAAGCAAGAAGACAATTGGAATCCAGAGGCCATCTTTGGGCTCTCCATAGCCCTCCATGACCCTCAAAACACTCCAAATTGACTGAGAACACTATTGGCGAGCTCTCTGTGAAGTCCCAGCTCACTACACACCATTATCACAAAGCCATGGCCATTCAATGGTGCCAATCTCCCACTCGTGGCTTTGACAGGGTCGGAAGAAAGCTGCCACAGAAACCAGACTTGCCAGTCCTGAAGGAAGTACAGTGTGGAATATAATAGTGTATTAGGCCAGCAATCCATTTCTGGTAAAAACGTAAGTTTGATTTTGTGTGTGTGGAAGCCTTGTTATGTGAAATCCGGTCACATATATAGTAATTTTGCTGCAGTTTAGTCAACATAGAAGGAATACTAATTCATCTATAATCATCTGGTTGGCTGAAATGTTAACTTTGTTGAGAAAAAATCCACTTTTAATTTTTAGCTGTTTTACAGGATTCAGCTCAACGTGAACATACTATACTGCAGGTAATGTTTAAATTTCATAATTCGTGTAAGTGCATGAAAATTCATATGGATATAAAATCTTTAAAATCTGTCTTGAAAAATCTGTCTGTCTATGAGTTGAAATCTGTCTTGAAAGTACCGAGATGCAAGTTTGAATGGTTTTCCTAAATCCTAGTTACAATATATATGTAGTAATTTTAATATTAAAATGCTTTCTTTGATTATCACTTCTGATCTCCAAGACATCATCTATATACATGATATTACACAAATGACTATATGCACTCTCGTCTCCCTAAACAACTATGAGAATGGCAATAACTAATTATATATACAAGTGTAAGAAAAAATTTGAAATTTTCCATGTGAGTAGGGACTGCAGCAATAAACAGCACTGAAACAAGCTGCTGAGACAAAATGATTGCATTTTAATCCCTACTTTAACCATACATCATAGCAGGCTAAAGTAGGGATTAAAATGCAATCATTCAGTTGTGTTTTGTCTCAGCAGCTTGTTTCAGTGCTTTTTATTGCTGCAGTCCCTACTCATATGGAAAATTCCTAACTTTTTCTTGCACTTGTTTGTGTACTTTTTTTGTAAATTTTTATCCAATAACCATATTTAGTAATTCACCCCCCACCCCTGCAATTCTCGAAGTAAACAGCTAAACATTCCTAAGGATGCGGATTTTAACAAACCGCTTTAAACAACACATTACCCACAGAAGTATCTTTTCAACCGTTTTATAGTGTGTCTACAGTATTATTTTCCACTAATTCTCTCAACAAAGCCTCCTTACTTTGCGTAAAAATGGGTCACGCCCACTTTCTAGACAATGAGATATGCGAGCCTATGAGGCCAACTACGGTGTTTTTCAGTTGTAGTACACCTGAAAAGTGCTCTGGGAAAGCTACCCATAGAGTCTGTAGAGAGGCGTCATATACTACCAGTTTTTAAACTCGGAAAAGAAATCACCTTCGAGCCAAAGCAAACACACTCTAATCCTTACACGTGTAGTGGTGATGTTATAAAGACAGCAGCATATCCCGAGGTGTATCCCAACATTAAAATCACGTGATTGCTACAATTATGCTACACGTTTACTCCAATATGTTGGGGCGCTGTGGTGTGCATGCTTTGATGGAAGCCATACCCATGAGAGATGGCCACGATAAAGAAGGATCAAAGATAAAACAGTAAGACAGTAGCGCACACATCGTAGGTATTTAATATTGTGAAAGGTTTTTTCTCTACAAAATTCGAAGTGTTTCCGCCCAAGAAGCAAGACTGTAGCTGTAGCCAGTTTTCTGCTACGCTTGACTGAACGCATCAGTGAGGCAGGCGGTGAGGCAGGCGGTGAGGCAGGCAGTGAGGCAGTAGAAAATTCACTAAAATAATATATTTTTTAAATTTCGTAGCACCTCGTCGGAAACATTTTGGGTCATTCTGAAGACACATTTGGGCTTGTTTATACCTGACCAATACTGTGACATGGCCGTGAAGAGTTTCTGAAGATGAGTTTGGGTAGATTTTTCTTCGTGGACCACGCCCACACCTTCATCGTCCCTACTATACAGTACTATTGTGCTGTATGATAACCTGATTCAGCACTCCTTAATTTAAAAATACAATTGTACAATAATGCACTCTATTAAAATCACATTGTTTATCAAACCTGTTTGATGGGCTTCTTGTGACTTCTCTGTTTCATTGCCACTTCTTTTCTCCATGCCAAAACCTGCAAGATGTAGCATCATCACAAGCCACCAACATACAACTATATATCTACTGACATGACTGACCAGCACAAGTTCAGACCTATTAATGTTGGCCACTGCCACTATTAGTAATAATTGTACTATAAAATATACAAGTACACAAAAAATTAGGAATTTTCAAACTAGAGTAGGGACCATAGCACATCGATAAAAGTACTGAAACAAACTGGAGTAGTGCATGGTATTAAATCACAGTAAAACAATAAGAAGTGTTATATCCCTACTGTGCTCAAGATACGAAATCACAGTAAAACAATAAGAAGTGTTATATCCCTACTGTGCTCAAGATACCATAACGGAAAAGCACAGTAGGGATATAATACTTCTTATTGTTTTACTGTGATTTAATATCATGCACTACTCCAGCTTGTTTCAATATTTTTATTGATGTGCTATAGTCCCTACTCTAGTTGAATATTCCAAAATTTTTTGTGTACTTGTTTGTTAACTTTTTTTGTAAATAATTATTATGACTGGTGAACCCACGCATTCCACAACTGAAATGGCGCCATGCGCCCCAGCTATATCAATCATCGTCTGAAAAGTGAAGTATCCATTACGCTTCGTTGTCAGCTATGTTCAACCCATTGAACTGTTCAAAAAGCACCTCTGCAATCAAAATAGTCACTATGAAAAATACGGATGATTTCCGTTACAAAGGGAAGCCATCATGTGCTACCACCAAGTTGACACTTTTCGCTGTCAGCAAAGATGAATGGGACACAAAGGAGGACACTGGTAAGTATGCATTATATGTATTGCGGTATGCCAAAGGCACCTCTCAGGTCGAAGCGACGTTGAACAGTGAAAAAACCAAGCCCATAGCCTTAGCAGTTATCGAGTTATGCTTGTCTGAAGGCATCAGTCAGTCAGTAGAAACTTCTGTTAAATAATTTTTTAAAATTCTATAACAACTTGTTGAAAGCATTTCGGGTCAATCTGAAAGCTTGTTTGGGTTAGTTTATCCTAACCAATACTGCCTCATCGTCATCTGGGAAAATTGAGGCTGGTTTTTGAGTGATGTTATTTCGTGGGCCACGTCCACTCCTTTGTGGTCCCTACTATACAGTATTATTGTACTGCATGATACAGTACTATCATACTATATGATATAGTCAGCACTGACAACTATGTATAATGCTATAAAATTAATTTAGTTACCTGATTCACCACTGACTAATCTTGGCATTCTTGCAGTCCCTTCGTTCTTGGTCTTCATAATTTTCTTCTTGGTCTTCATAGTTTTCGTCTTCTTTCCTCTCTCAGTAGCTACTGGTTCATCAGTTGAGTCATCAGTAGATGACGGATGGTTAACTGGTGTAATCAGTGATATATAAAGTCAGACATGCAGTATATGTGACCCAATGTGGGAAAAATGGCTTTGTCGCCTATTTAAGAAATGCTGGTTTTAAGTATTCAGTGTATTGTAGCTCACCAATGGTTGAAGCTATGTGTACCAAATTTTCACACATTCACACCAATTTCTTACCTTCCAGAGCATCCACTGTGCAAGTAGCCAATAGCTGAGTTTCCTACCATTTTAGATACTTTTTAAACTGAGGTTGGCTGTATCAAGCGATCTCCAAGAGGGAAGGGAGGCAGGGGCCCAAAAGGAAGACAAGAGGCTGTTTAAAAATTGAAAAGGAAAGTGTAAGGATGAATTAGGCAAGTTATGGGTCATTCAAGTCTCAAAACAGGCTTAAATGAAAGGAAATTCATAACACAGGTGTATATTCAACACCACGTAGCTGTACAGCCACACACATACAGCCATCCTCAGGCTGACCAGAGCTCCATTAAGGCCCCACACCACAAGTAAGGATCGCCACTGGGCTTGGGAAAAGCAGTCAGCAAAAGCAGACCACTCAAATCTAGCTCGATTTTGATTATGACATTAGATAGTTTATTCATGTAGCTGCGTGTTCTTGGTGAAATATTGAATCTGCTGAAATGGGAGTTAAGACCGGTTTTCCCGTAATATCCAGTCACATATACTGCATATTAATAGGCTCCTATTTGTATTATGCATTGGACCAGGGGCAGTAGAACAGGCCAAAAAATGAGGAACAAAAAAAAGAGAAAAAAAGAGGTCACTACCTGCTGACTATAGCTGCTCTCCACCAATTATATGTCCTTAACTACACAAATGTAGCTAAGTAGCTTGCTACACTGCTTCTCTGAATACTGTGACTGCTCTATTAGAGTATCCAGATCCTGACTGTTCTGTTAGAGTATCTCGATCTTTTCTTGCAAACAGTGTCTCATAAAAGTGGGGGGTCCATGGCCCCCCATCTCCACCGCCTATGCATTGGACAACAGTAAGAAGCAATGTACAGTAACACAACTGAAGAAACAAATGTTACCCCTGAAAATTTTCAGTTACAGCAAAAACAGTTAAATCATGGAATCGAACCATGCATGACCCCAGGATTAGCACACTTTGGTATAACTCATTTCTGACCCAATTATGTACATGGCTATTTCCATCATAATATATATTATATAAATGTAAGGTTAGCTACAGGGTATATAAAATAAAGCTAAATCCCACCCTAATTTTATAGGTATGATAAGCACAATATAAACGTATAATGTCTTTTGCTGTCTGTATGAAGGTATTCAAAGTAACTTTTGATGAGTGATGTTTCTCCAAAAAATTTTAATGGCAGCAGTTTGGGCAACACTTAATTGACATTTTAGCCTACTAAACTGTACCATCTGTTTGATACAACCCATACATTCCCAGTACATTACATTATGTTTAAAATGAAGTAGTGATCCAAGTGATAAAAAGTAGTGGAACAAGATACAAGATATGTCATATATGAATGATGGTATTATAACACACAAACACATGTAGCGATCCCTACTTTGGCATTTTAATTAATTTTAACTACATTGTTATTAGTTTGTTTAGTTTTTTTGTTATAGCTAAGCTGTGATATACACGTGTGACTGCTCTCTATTATACAGGTTTTTGCAATTGAATTCATCCTGTTTGCAATTGAGTTCGTCACTTTTGCAATTGAATTTGTCCCGTTTGCAAATGAATTCGTCGGTTTTGCAACTGAATTCATCCCGTTTGCAATAGAATTTGTCCGTTTTGCAATAAAATTCGGTTTTGCAGTTAGGCCACTCCAAATAAATTCTCTGTTTCCCGTCCACCGCCCGCATCTAGTTACTGTCAGCTCTAAATATTCCATTATCCCGTATTCTTCCATTATTTTCCGGTTATTCTGGCATACTGACAGGCTCAGTGAAAGCCATCTTGAAACAGGGTCAGCTCATGTGTCAGCAGTGTTACGAAGTCGGCACAAACTTCACGTTTGTGCTACTTTTGCAACTTAAAAGGGAAGGAACAAGCTTAAGCATGCTTTTATGCAGCTTTTTATGGTTGTGCCAGGCAAGTAATGGCTTGAAAAGCTGCCCATCTTATAATGAAATAATGGAAATGGACCGCCCGCATGCAAATATGCTTGAGTCCAGGACGGGAAACAGAGAATTTATTTGGAGTGGCCTTAAATTCATCCGTAACAAGAATGACAGCTGGAGAAAACATGAAAACATGGTGTAGCAGCTGCTTGTTCAAGTACAACAGTAGTAAACAACTCTTTATAAGGTGCAATCATTCTTCCTCTACAGCCTATCCAACAACATTCCAAACTCTACTATATATGCCATTCGTGATGGGTGTGGTCACTCGCGAGCAAGCTAATTAACTTGTTAGACAGCTATCAGCTTCACGTACTACCAGCTCCAATTTCCTTATAGTGTCTCAAGTGTAACTCTCCATGGCATAAATAATTCATCTCTTAATGAATAGTTGGTTTCTTGGAGCCGTTTTATTTATGACAAATTATAATGCAACCGGGACAAAATTAATCACAAAGGCGATGAATTCAATTGCAAAAACCTGTAATATCAAACATGGCTGTTGTATTAGGGTGACTGTCTTATTAGAACAACTCAAGTGGGCCTCAGACAACTGGACTATACAGCTCATATTCATATTTGTTATTCACTGTGCTAACTAATAAGAGGCGTTTACTTTATGATCAATCACCATAAGTACAGCTAGATCATTAAAGGCTATAATGTCCCTCAATCATTACTGGTCCAGCTAAATCATGAAGGGGCATGTCACCCAGTCAGCTAATTTGCAAAAGGTCCTATCATGCAGGTACAGTGTCTACCAACTGTCTACCAGTAATATCTCAGTGAATGCTTTAAATGAATTTGTGGTGTCTAAATATGGAAAATGTCGATACTGAACTTGAGGCTTTTAAGGGTGAAACTATACTGTTGATACGGAGCCTAGATAGATGTCCTTTATAGAGAAGTTATCCACAATCCAAGAATATCCCACTGTACACATAAGGTAATAGGTGGTTTTTGTAGTTTACACAATTCTTCTCACCTTGTCCTAACAATTGTTTTATGTTACTGGCCACATTGTTCAGTCCAATAAGTGTAAGAGCTTCTATCACTTTATCCCAACTAGCTAGCTCATCAGTGTTCAGCCATTTACTAAACATTTTCCTACAACATGTTTTGGTGTCATTCTTCATATCAGCTGCTTCAATGATGTCCAGTTCATTTTCATATTTTGGGTCCAGTAACTGTAGTCCTAGGTCATACCAGTGGTTCGCTACTGATGGCACCACGTGATTTACTAGATCTCTCAGTACAGGACGATCACAACCTACAGTATCATAGATAATGTCTAAATGATCATGTCATACTACTTACCACTTGCATCAATCCTCACTCCAGAGGTAGCCATTGTCATTAGTATAAATTAAGATACAATAGAACAGTGCACTGAATCCCTAAAGCTTTGATAAAATAATAAATACACATTGATAAGAGTTAGAATGCTATAAAGCTAAAATTAATGCTTAAACGTACATTTATTTACACCATGAACTGTTCTGTGGTTTATGTAATACAACTAGTGGCAGTAGCTCAGCATCTGCTATTGGGCAATAAGACTCACACTGTTGGCTTTTGGTTGCTGTGAAACAGATAGGGAGACACTCGCTGCAATCTTTTCTTGCTATGAAATGAGCTCTAATAAATATACATGAAATTATAACTTTACAGTAAAAAAGAGCTAGCCAGACCACTACCTCCTCTTTTCTGTAGGGGGTTACCTATCCACACACACAAAATAAAATTTAATGGTCTGGCATGCAAGACTAGGAAAGAGCCAATTGATACAGAGCAAAACAGTGTAAGCACAGAAATTTTAGTGGTTATGAAATTGTCTTGGTTGAAAGCTAAAACAGAATTATCATGATTTGATTTTCAGTTACAAGTGAAAACAGAATTTTACATGGTTTTATTTTCTTATGTATCACATAGTTAGTAGAGCTGGGCGATATACTGGTATTGTTAGGAATCTGTGATATTTAAGTCATACCAGTTTTGATATCACTTGTTTTCTTTTTAATACCGTCACATACCGTCTGACCTCCCTGTGGGCTTGTTCATCCCATATTTAGAAGGTAACCAGACATGTGACAATGTTTGTAGGCAGGTGTTGATGTAGTCAGCTAACCAAACTATGTAAACAAGTTTGTCTGTGGTAATTTGTACCTGAGGTTTGCTGAGCTACCATGGTTATTTGGTACTTCTGTTGAGGTAAATGGAAGTTACTTTAATACCAATGGCTTTTAACATTAATACCGTGATATTTAGTAATACCATGATACTTTTTATGGAAGGTATACCGTTTGCTATTTTTCAATACCGCCCAGGCACTAATAACTAGCTACCTTAAGTTTTTGTGGTTTTCACATTTTTTGTGGTTGAATAATTGTCTCGTAGTTATTTGAGCTGGTGTTAATATTGCACAATGAAAAGGGGTCTCTTGTGACTGCACCACAACTTTCAAGTAATCCACTGTATTAAGGATTGCATATAATTATTAGAGATCTGATAAATTTTGTGATGAAGCTTGTAAAAAACTGTAGAGATTTGACTCATTTTTTCATAATGCATCAGAGTCCCAACCACAGTACTAGCTGCCAGAATCATGAATTTTAAATACAAAATTTGGTGGTCTATATAAAATACAGCTGAACCCAATCCCCAACTAGATTTACTAGCGAACGCTGAATGCAAACCCTAACCCTAATTTGAGACTACTGAACCCAAACCCTATACACTAGAATTGTAAAAATTGGTTCCTTAGGTAATAGTGAGGGGCACAGCCCCCCTCTCCCCCCCAAAAAAAGTAAAACAAGATTGAAATATTCTAATAAAGCAGTCAGTCAAATACTCTAATAGAACAATCACCACGCATAACAATTTTGAGAGTCCTCAAATATGAAAACTAAAATCTACAGCACTATATACTATAGCTTGCTATACTATACTATAGCAAGCTTAATACTTATGACCATCACTTAATCCTATACAACTCTTGATTAATGTAGTCCACTTACAGTAGAAAGCAGTATATGATTTAGACATTTGTGCATAAACCACTGTACATCAAAATTTAGTCTGAAATATATGAAACAGCTTTAGCTTCTGGGGAGCTGCTGCAACCCCCAGACCCACTGCTCCATATACGTACTACCCTGGTGCTCCCCGCCCCTTTTCCAAAACCCGTGCTTAGAAAATATATTATTCATAAGACTACTCTACATCAAAATTTTCAGTCATGAAACATCTTTAGCTTCTGGAGAGCTGCCCCCCCCCCAGACCCTCTGCTACTACCCCTTGGATCCACACCTGGCACCTGTAGGTTTTTTTCTGTTTAGTCCTGGCACATGATATCTGTTATAGGAACCTGTGCAGTGATCATGAGAAGTTTAAACAGTTGAAAGAATGACACATCCATGGCATTACAGTACGTGATGGAAAAGATTTACCTCAAAGGTATAGTAACAGATCAAAGAGGGCAGTCTCACTGTAGTGTACGAGTGTACAGGAGTTGCTGGCTACTAACGATTGAATTAATAGTGTGAGACTTTGGTCAAGTTATCAAGTAGCCTAAAGTTAAACATATGTGACCAGCCTGCAAAAACAGGGTATGTGGGCACATGATTTTTTCCTTCTTTTTTAACCTTCTATGTATAACATATTCCAAATTAAATAAGATCATAATTTTGAGGTAAAGTGCAAAGAAGGAATTTTACACTTGTGTAGGAACATGATTCCTACATGTGTAGAGCTTTATCGAGAATCCTACCTACTTTCTGGTTGGTCTCATGTGCACTAGCATAATCCCATTCACTGAGAACTGCATACAATCCTTGTACAATTATATATCCATAGACATCTCTGAACGTATTCATTCCTGTCTGCAATCGTTTCACGATCCCATGCCACCGGATCATGTGCAACTAATCTCAACTTCAGAAAACTATTTGAAAACTGCATAAAATAAGGCAGTGGTTACTGAACCGAAAGTTAGTTCAATAAGCCGGACTCGCTATTGAACCGACAGTAAAACTTACACAAAAAAGGGTCACTAAACAAAAAAACAAAACCTACAAAACTCAACCTGGGCTCAATCCCTGGACTATTGGAACTGTAGGCGGTGGGCTTACCACTGTGCTACCGCTGCTAGCTACCCACTACCTCTACTTTTCTACCTTATAAATGCCACTTGCGTAGTAGTCTCACTATATACACTATAATACAGTAAGAAGAATGTAACCTAATGGTGAAGAAGAAACCAAAGCTGAACCCAAGCCTAACCCTAATGCTAATGTTACTTTTCGTGTCCCCTAAAGTCAAATGCTCGGGGAAACTACTAGACACGAAAATAAAAAACCTTTTGGTTCAGTAACTACTACCATAAAATAATGACATTTTGAGGTAACCCAAAACTATGAATCAAGTCTCCTGTCTGATAACTTGTGCTTCAGTTACTTCATGCTACATTACAGTCTATTTCAGGTTGGTTGTCCACGTAAGTCAAATGCAAAAATATCACGTGAATAGAAATAACCAATGAAATTTCAAGCCAGGCGGACGGCGCTAGTTTAAACTGAAGGCTACTGATCTCATTGGCTACTTTCAAGCACGTGACTTTTAACACTTCGTTTCTCTTGTCAACCAACCAGAAATAGACTGTACGGTAACATCCATATTTAAATCAGTGGATCACATGATACGGGTAATAAATTACTCTAAATAATGCACATCTCGAAGGTTTCGTAGTTAGCACCAAGCACCCACTGCTGAGGAAACTTTTGAATTGCGTGAGATTGATGACTGTGCGTGTGAGCGTGAGAAAAAGGTTGAATTCGTGCGTCACACGTGCAATGCGTGTGTCTGACTGAAACAAACACAGAGAAAAATATACAAAAGCCGCCTAAAATAGACACGGCACTAGAGTCTTAGCACAAGTGTATCATACTTCATACATATATGCTTCATAGTGCATACCTAGAAAATCTTCCAAAACAGCCAATTGGTTGCATTCATCTTTTTACCAGAAAGCCACGCCACTGCCCAAACAAAATAATATTAGCTATACTAAATTATTTCGGATACTCCCACGGTCACCGGTTAATTTGTATGCTCAGTTAAGGCTGGAATGTGAGCAGCTTCTGCCATTATCATGCTACTGTATACGTATTCAGTGATAATGCATTTAGCTACTTAACTAGCTACAGCATGAATCTCTACATCTGAGAATCTTTAGATATTAAAAGGAATGCAAATTTAGCTAATCGAAGTTGCTATTGTTCCGGCAGCCGGAAGTATTTTGTCAGGGTTATTGTTCCGGTAGTCCACTAGATTTCTCTCACCATCAAGCACACTAGTTGTATGCTATGCCCCGAGTAGAACTATTCAATAGACCGGCACGCATCTAGTAGGTTGTCCCGAGCATTCAACTTTAGGGGACGCGAAAAGTAGTACTAGGTTAGGGTTGGGGTTAAGGGTTGGGGTTAGGGTTAGGGTTAGGGTCGGGTTCAGCTTTGGTTTCTTCTTCACCTTTGTCTTCAATATATAGTAGAAGCCGGCGGTTACTCTACTCGGAGACATATAAAGTGAAACTAAGAGACTTGGGTAGCTGGGAGCCATGTAGCACAATGGCTAAAACTCTGGGCTCATGAACTGGAGGTTGTGGGTTCGATTGCCGATTTTGTCCTTTTTTTTGCCAGTTTTGTTTCAGTACCCTTTTTTGTCTAAGTTGTATTTTTATTCATGTGACTGCCGGAACAATGGCAACAGCGTATTTTAATAAAGCGAGACAACATGGTAGCTATCATTTCAATGAAACTTTGTGGCTGCACTATATTTGGTGCTGTGTAAACCCTGGCATTGGGAAATGTAGCTATTAAAAAATCTTAAAAGCTTATGATCATAACTAGCTATTGACTCAATAAGTCAGTCAGCAAAGCAGCCAGCTCATTGTCAACCATGCTCCTGAACACATCTTTGATGATACAAAACAACTGACAACGGATCTTGATCTGACTGAGCTGATCACCAACCTGTAGGAAGGGGGTTCCCCTCTTGAAAAAGGTACACAGTTTTAGTGAAAAACTGGGTCCTTAATTTTTTAGTGCACCACACTAATTTGTTCTGGTAGAACCCCAGTGAAAGCTGCTTATAAATTTAATCATCAACTGCAATTTCAGTTATTGATACTTGGTTGACAGATAACTTAATATCAAGAATCCTGTGTTATGTGGTTTGACATAGACACTCATGGCCCTTTCCAGGTATTAAATTTGGTAACATCACATTATGTACTACTAATAAACAAAAATATCTTGAGTTAGTGTTAGCCAGCTAAGGTGGTGTGAACAATTAAGTTTCAAAAGTATGTGAGAAGATCTCGTATAATTGTATCCACCTTGTAAACTGCAGCAAGCTTTTAATGAACTCACTTTTATTTATTTATTTTTTAAATTTATTAAGGCTTTACAGCACAAGTGCTGAAGGTCTGTAGGACAGCTGGTCCTACTGCCTGGTTAAAGTTGTTACAAAAAGTGTGTTTGAAAAGGTGGAGAAAGGAGAAAAATCCATTACTGGACCTAGGCGGCTGCAGCCATCCGATTAATGCTCGAACACTTACAGGAGTCTGCCAGACAGTCAGGATGTTTTCTCCTTGTCAGTTTCATGTATATGTATCATCTCACTTATATTATGCTTTACTTCCCTCCTTGCTTTAATTTAATGAGTGATTACAAAATTGTGCCATTCATTTAATCTATTGTGTACACAAATATGACCACATTGCAGAATATTATTAATCATTATTTTACATTAGTTGAAGTTCCCTCAGGACCTCACCTTGTCAACTTCAGCTCTTTCTGTACTACAGTACCACTCCACAAGAGGAATTCCACTTCTCCCTGTGATTCAATTTGGCAATAAGATTTACCAGAACATCATATTATGCCAACCTGGTCAGATGTAGCTAATTTAAGGATTTTTTGGTACAAAACAACTCATTTGTGAAATTACTTGCCAGCCGACATTAAAGAACTTCACTCTTTTAGAGACTTTTGAGACTACACAAAAAGCCATTTCTTGTCATCTATGTAATTCCGTGTTATTTGTATGCGTGGTGTATTTGGTGTATTGTTTGCTATTGTCTTGCTTTGTGTTTATATATGCATGTTTGTTTAGTTTGTTGTTATCGTTTTTAGTATCACTCCAACAAAGAGGAAAGATATAATAATTGTGCCAATTGTTGTGAGTATAAAATAACAAATCATTCAATTTTTGTTTATTGCATCTAATTTATGTACATTTATATGTATGTAATTGAATGGGTGTACAGGCTTCTAAGCCTCAACCCAAATCACATCATAATCATAATAATAATCATAATAATCAATCCTTAGAGAAAGTCCAAACTAAAATTTGTTGTTATTATTAACGACTAAACATCATCAAATTCAGCATTTTTAGTATTATTTTTTATTTACTAGAGTAAAATAGTATAAAATCATGTCAGTGTGTCTAACACCTTAAGCTTTTCATGGCAGGGGGCATGACCCAGAATGGCATCCATTGATCCACATATGTACGTCAAATGCTTCAACTTTTACATTACTCCATACCTCTTATATATAACTCTTGAGCCTGCTTCTGATACTGTATCAGCAGAAGTAACATAATTGTGTTTAAAATGACAGCTTTAAATATTTTGGATGAAAACTGTTATCAAATTCAATCTCACAATGTATAATTTTCAGGGGGGAGGGGGAAGGCATGCCCCCAGAGCCCCCAGATTTCAGTGTGCATGCAACAGAAATTTGGAAACCTGTCACCAAAATTCCTGGAGCTGCCCTTATTCAATAGCTCCAATTGAATTCCTTCTAAAGCATATAGTTGCTAGTGTATGGAGCATTACCAATACATATGTAAAACCATACATTTAAAAAAAATAAAACAGTCAATGTCTTGATGAGTCAAAAGTCAAACAAGATATTGATGTCATTTTGTAGTATAGGATAGTCCTCAGGAGAGCAATATGCTGGACACTAAGGGACACCACTGGAAACCTGTGCCAAAGATGACAAAGCACCATTAATTTTTACAAGTTGACATCTCCTGTAAGAAAACTCTCAAACCATGGCCAGTTTAATATCTGAGCAATGATGCTTGAACTTAACATTTCAGTAAAAGTCTGGTAGCATGCAGGATGCTGTCAAATGCTTTTCAAAAATCAATATCAGTAAAGAGAAGAGATAGAGTTCAATCATTTAAAGCTTGTAGTAGTTGAGCACAACATGACATTCCAGGAACAAAGTATCAGTTATGTGTCCCTAACCAGCATGGGTTTGTTGAAAAAACCCATGCTGGTTAGGGACACATAACTGATCTGCACATGCACACTGTTTGAAAACCTGTGCTGGCCATCCATGTGCTTTACCAGTGCTTTGTAGGGAACTTACAATCTTCATGACTAAGGAAAACATTAATCTTTATTTGATCAATAGCTGGACATGCCCTTATCCTGTTTCTTGTATAATTCCAAAAATTAATGATAAGTGATCAGCACGAGATTTGATCTGGTATATCTATTCCACAGATGGTTCTTTTATTCTTTAAAGATTTAACTTCTTGAGTGATGTATACTGAATTTTGTTTTGTTTTTTTCTTAGCACCAGCATGCATAGGTATATAACGGTACTAAGGGATCATCCATAATTTTCAGTGTTGTTACAAGTAAATACACAGAGTGCTCTTTTTGCTTATACCCCTTCCCTCCTACCCAATGGAAGATGTTGATGTGGTAGTTACTGTATGATCAGTGTTAATCTTTTTGTAGTTTTCTTCAATATATACGCCTGTTACTTCTCAGAACATTAGGCATATGCATTGTAAGAATACTGATTGTTTTTATGTATAGCCTTGTGTACACTGCTGTATAGCCAGCTCCTGCATGAAACAGTGATTCAGAGTCCAGCTACAACTGAGCTTTCGCCACGTGCACCTTAAACATGCTAACAAAACACTAACACTAAAGTTTATGCAGTGCTACTAAGACCAACATTTTAAAATGCATACAGGTGAATTTACCCCCTCTCCCTTAGCATACTCTCTGTACTCTTGTGAAAGTGCTGAAAACAATGGATGATCCCTAAACATATTAGAAAAATAACACTATTGATACTTCCAAATCAACTGAATGAAGAAGCTAAACTGTTAAGCAGGTTAAAATCAACATGGTATATCTGGGGATTGGTCTGTTGCACCTCTATGAGTTCATAAAATTTAGTCACTGAGACCAAGTCTTGGTTGATACAACATGTGACTGGATCTGAAAAAAAGGTACCTTTTAAAATTTGACCCATTTTTGAGCTTTGAAGCTTCATAACTTTTGTACAGCTACATAACCTGTTGATAATAAGAGCAAGTTTATCAGTATAAGGAGTGAAGTGTTAACATCATTTTGTTTGTTGGTATTTAAAATGTGTGGCTTTTTGCAAATCCAGTCATATATGGTTGATATTCGTTAGTGATAACTAGATCTAAGGAGTTAGGTGTCTGATTGTGTCTATATCTTGTAGATTCATTAACATGTTGGCAACAAGAAAAGATCATAATAACCTGTTGGGCATGAGAGTCACCAACGTATGTTGTTGATGTTAGCATAATAAGTCACCACAGATTAACAGGTGATAGCTAGATTCAGTTGCTGCACTAAGTAAATCACACTGGGATTTTGCACTGGCATCCAAATTAAATGTAGGACTGCTATAAATACATCCAATTCTAAAAGAATCAATTTTTTTATTAAGGAGATTGACACCCACAGATGTTATTTAAATTGATTATTTATCAAAGTAGCATTTAACATGTTGGATACATACTGTATAGATTACAATACCACGACAGTTAAATTTGATCATTAAAATAGTAATCTAGAGAGTTGTCAATAATTTGCATTTAAGAGGCTAGGTCATCAAACTTATTTAATGATCACTGTTAGTGATAAAAGTTATTACAGAAATTACTCAATTCTGGATTTGTAGCTAAGCACTGTTGGCAGCTGGTAAGACAGAAGCGTCCAGTGCATAGCTATCAGAAATGCTATAAGAATTATATCATAGCTACTACAGTTACATAACACAATAGTAATATAATTTATGTCAGTAAAGTTAAAGTTTGAATGCAAATCCAGATACACATTCAGTTTATTTTATGCCTGGTAGATGTAATTTCCTGAGTTTCATTCAACCTTTCTGCATCGAATGAATCGTTGTCATAGAAAATATTATACAAGGAAAGGGCTAGGAAAGTTATGCTGCATTACTGATGCCAGACTGTCAGGTACACTGAAACATGTAATATAGTCATTGTTATACAGACAGTCATAGTATACCTTACCATAGTTATTTTAATTTAATAAGAGGACAATTTAGATTTGTGTGGAGCTTAATTGATCGAATATAGAATGGAACAGAGGCATATCCAGGATTTTTCCAGGGTGCTTTCCAAATTTGGTAGTAAAATTATTGGTGCAGTCCCAGCCACTGACAGATTTAAAAGTTACCAGATCCGGGTTACCATAATACATGTTCCCCTTATAAGTCATGATCATAAAATGTCAAATATGGTTTATGGCTGATCAGATACACTGTGAAAAAAGAGGGATATAAGATGGTATTTCCAGTGGCTTATTGAATACAAAAAAGCTTGATATAACCTGTATTATACTAACAATCTCATGTAAGGCTTTAGTTAATGTGTTAAACATACTGAAACCATATATGTGATGGTATAGTGTGGACATTATACTAGATATAAGCTATTTCAGGTAATGTGGTAAATAAACTGAAACCATATATGTAATAGTATAGCATGTATTATACTAAAGTATAACATGAGTATAATACAGGATTTATATTAAGGCTTATTTGTATTCAATAAGCCACTGGAAATACCATCTTATATCCCACCTTTTTCACAGTGATAGTGACCAAAATTCTTCAATTTAAATCAAAATAATTTAGCTGCTAACTTCTGTTTATTTAGTCTCATGTTTATGTTATTCTTTTGTACCCATATAACTGGTATTCCATTATATGAATGTTCTATTAGAGTTATATGAATGTTCTATTAGAGTACTCTATGTCTGATTGCTTTGTTAGGAACCACCCTAAATATGCTCCTGATGACACTAAATTACTCTAATATAAACTGTTAAGGCAATATAAACTACTCTAATATAACAGTCACTTAGCTGTATATAGTGGAAACCCCTTTTCAAAATTCCTGTGTACTCCCCTGTGCATATATTATTTTTGTCATATCCCTTGTAAACGTGTTATAACTATAAAATATATTCTTACTACATCTACAAGTATATAGCCGTGATATATTGTGTAACTACATTATTCATCAAAATTAATGTAGTGTGACAACCAAAAGGATCTCCTGAAATCCCCCTCTGGGAAAATCACTACTGGCTACACCAAATCACAGATTACTATAATAAATTAGAAATCTTATTCTGTACAGAAGTATTTACACCAGTATATACATAAAAAATAAATAAATAATACTTTATTTTGGCAGTGTCATACAGTATTTTGGTTGTGAAAAGGTACTTCAATTAGTTCTTCATCAATAACTTATGTTGTAATGACGTAATGCTTTATTGGCCAAATTAACTTGTTCCATTACGACTTTTCTTAGTTCTGGAGTATATGGGTCAGCCGTCTTTTTGTGTTTTCTGTGAAAACCTTCAATTGTAGAATTGATGGTACACTGAAAGTCATCTTCTGTGTAGGGAAACTTCATAAATTCCATCATCCTTTTCAATTCAGTATGTAAATCAGTTAGCAAGTTCTCGTACTTTAGTACCAATATTGGAGTCTTGTTTGAATGTGCATATGCTTCTATGTGCAATCGCCATAATTTGGAATACTTTGTTACCATAGCAATCCAGGCCTTACCTGTTGCAAAAAAGTAAACATAAAACTAAAGTTAAACACCATCGCAAGTGCTGAAGTGGTATACAGTGCTCCCTCGATTGTCTGAACACTTGGTTATCTGAAAAATAGAAATGAATGCTCTATTAGAGTATTTTGTCTACAATGTATGTTCTATTAGAGTATTTTGAACAGGGCTCTGTATATAAATGAATGGGTTTTGATCATCTGAAAGTTTTTGTCTTAATCCCAAGGGAGTCAGATAATTGAGGAAACACTGTAGTATGCAAAGATTGGGAAAAACACCAGTCACTGAGCTGCAATATTTCATCTCAAGATTACTCTTTTGAGCTGTATAGTTGTTAATAGCGCAAGCAAGACACTACCATAACTGGTATGTGGAGCTGTCTTCAACCTGAGGTATACAGCATGCACCAAACAATTCAAAACTTACAAAGTAGTTGTGAATCCATCACCTTAATGTATTTGCAATTATGTATGTCCGGGTAACCTTTATCTGGCAATCACCCACTAATTGTCAGTGTTGGGCAAGTTACTTTGTAAAAGTAACTAGTTACATATTACATATTACTTGCAACAGAACTATTTAGTTACAGTTACATATTACCCATAAAATAAAGTAACTGTAATAATATTACATATTATATTACTTTGTGTCCACAGCCGTAAGCTGTCACGTGTGAAACTACCACCTTATCACGTGACATGATTGCGTTGTTGGACAATGTGCAAATCTTGGTTATAAGTAAGAAGCTAGTGAATAAGCTTCATTCAGTAGGCCTCGTTACTTCGTTGTGGTTAGGCGTTACTCAGAGGATTACTAACGAGATTAGTAACTTCGTTACTTTTAGTAATAATATTACGTCATATTAGACTCGTTACAGTAATTATATTACTTAGGTAACGCGTTACGTTTGTAAGTAAAGTATCTTGCGTTATATTACCTGTTTTCATAGCGTATTTCGTTATATTACTTTGTTACCACAAAAGTAATAATATTACGTAACGCGTTACATAAGTAACGCGTTACTCCCAACACTGCCAATTGTCCATGTGTTACTCTACAACTAATTGAATACATGTAGAACTGTAGCTGTGTAAAATGTTTTATATAGTAAATAAAGAACGGTTTTCACTTTGATCTCCCCACACAAGGTTCTATAATTATATGCTCCAATTTTGCACCTCCAGGGCTTTATTTAAGGAGGAGTAAGAAGGGGTGCTCCCCCCCCGACAAACTTTCTTAAATGTTAAGCAAAAGTATAGTAGCTGAGAAATGTACCTGAGAATGCATCTAAAACAGTGAGTACTTTTGGTCATTCAGGTACCAGAAGCAATCGGAGAGAATATAAATACAAAACTTTTCTGGGGGAGCACATCCCAAGTCCTCTCAGGTTGCTTTGACCTATACACCACCCTACCCCCCCCCTCCCCCCCACCAACCCTCCTAGATGAAGGGTTGCTCACGTATAAGTGCCACTGCAAGTAATGCACTAATGAGTGGAGGTAATATCAAAACACTAAACGACCAGAAGACTGGACAGGCTTGATGGTGAATCTACACAGTAAAGATGATGGATTTCACAACTATCCTATGTAAGTTTTAAATCACTTCACACTTGTTGTGTACCTTGGGTCGAAGACAGCTCCAAGTACCATTTTATCCTCTACAAATCACATATGCCCTTCAGTTACCAAATCACAAGAGATCCCGCTCATGCAAATAATTAAAATACTTGAAACTGTATTTCAACAAAGCTCACAGTGAATATACAATACTATTTTTTTAATTGTCCTTCAGGACCCAGTAATGACCTCACAAATCACACTACAGCAATCACGCATGAAATTTCAAATCAAGTTTCAAATCATAAATCCAATTTCAAATCACAAATCAGGTTTCAAATGACGAAATTATTTCAAATCATGTACAGATTGTGAAGGTATCCCACCCCTTGTAGGAAAACAACAGTCTTAAAATGAAATAGCACTCGTGTCGTACTATGTTAATTTTATCTCTTGCCCACTTTTTTGCATGCTAATGTCATAGCACTTGCCACAATGCTTCAGCTTACATATACTGCATACATATATAAATAAACAAATACCTTAATAAACTATGACCAGTAGGAATATCATCACTTGGTGTTATATGGTAGTACTGTTTATAGTATGTACACATTGAGCTGAATCCTGAAAAACAGCTAAAAATTAAAAGTGGATTTTTTTCTCAACAGAGGTAACATTTCAGCCAACCAGATGATTATTGGTAACAGCAAAGGTGTCAACAACAGACACGTACGGTTTGGCTCCAATACAAGTTCGGGAAAGGGCTGTAATGAACACTGTGCTTATATAGCTTCCCCATAGGAAATGTATTGTAAAAATTTTGATTGGCTGTAAATAGTATGTCAAACATTTGGACAAAAAGATTTTGAAATATTTTTAGCGGGTCAAACAGTACTACAAAACAGCCAAATTTCAAGATCATGTGTAATTGCATCCATGAGTTATTAAATGTTTTTGAGGATTCAGCTCAACATGTCCATACTATAGTAGGGATTATGAAGATTTCTGCTTTCCCACCATCTTTCCATCATGACATGGCAATACATATTGGTCCCAAACATGATACCTTCAAAGCAATCCAAAATGTTTTTGATGAGTTACTACAGAATATTTTTTAATCGACCAGATTTGTACTAACTAACTGACTGACTGACTGACTGACTGACTAGCTAATTAACTGAAGCATTCAGCTAAGCATAGCCCAATTATGCTACAGGCTCGATTGTTACACTGTCGGACATCACTTACACCCAAGATGTACCTTTTTACTACTATTTTATAGTGGTAATGGTTTCTGTATTAGCTATCATGAGAATCACTCATAACTTCCAAAATTATTGGTTGGGCACTTCTTACACCGTCCTTCATTTGTAATGCTGTATAACAGGCAGAAAATATAGCTGAAAAAAGCACATTATTTTTTTTTTTTACTTTTGATGTCTCTTCAGCCAAACAGGTGCTTTGGCATACCACAGTACATACTCATGGACGTAAAGTTTGTCATCCTTTGTGTCTCAAATCTCTTCACTAACTACAAGGTGATGATTTGTGGTAGAACATACTACGTACGTAGCTTCCATGTGCTGACTATCACAGGGGCATAGCCAGGATTTTCTGGAAGGGGGTTCAGATTGAAGTGCATGGAAGTGGTGCTTCCCCTGGACCACATTCGAACAAAAATGATGCCTACACAAAATGTGCCCTTTGGCAATAACATTAAAAGGTGCTGTTTGTGTATCTAACTAGCTAAAGTCTATACACTGCTGTTTATGGAGCTTATAAACGTATCGTATTTAGCTACTAACTAATCTTCACTTCCAGACAACAAGCCAACTTCAATTTCCTAACACATAAGAACCCTCAATTAGTTGACAATACTTTCTTCCAAGTATACATTTTCTCTCCTGTTGATGGTTAGTAACTTCAGATTTGCTCCAATATATTTGAGACATCATGTGCCCACAACATGTGACAAAATAAACAAAACACCCATCATGCAAATATACACCAACTATTTACATAATTTGTACTAACCTGACACATGTATAACGCAACCACTCAAGTTTATCACAGCTGCTACCTAATATCATATCTCAACCAACAATCCTTCGCCATTTTTACCAAGCATCATGGGCGCAATTGATCATGTGATGCTATACTTGATTTGTCGATGATTCAGCATTAATGTGATGTGACCATCAAGAGTAGTACAGAGCAAGGAGGGTTCATCCAAACCACCTGAACCCCCTAGCCATGCCCTTGTATCAAGTTTATAACAGAAATAGTATGCTTTTTAGTAGTGAATGGATTGAATGCAGAGATGTTTCTCATAAAGTTCTTCATTTGTAATACTGTGATGGGCTGAACATAGCTGAAAATGAAGTGTAATGGCCTCTTCGCTTTTCAGTAACTAATAGTTGAGGCACATGTTCAGATACAAAATAAATTTTATGATAAGTTTGGTGCCATTTTGTGTGTATGTGTAGCTCCACCAGTCATGGTACAAAAAGTGTACAAACACTTAAGGATATTATGTCAACACATTCAGTGGTAAGGAATGTTGAGAACATTACCATATAAAAGTCAGTGAAATGTCATGTGTGACTATCCAATTATTGAGATATTACAAGAATGATAGTTAAATATTACTAAATCCCCATAAAACATTGGTAACAGATTATCAGATGGTGCAGACACCTTCAACTCCCCCATCATGCACTAGAGCACAGTGCTAACTTTGTAATCATAATTTAGTTGCTCGCTTTTACAAACTACATACTTGTTATAAATAACATGACATTTATGAAATACAAAAAAATTCTATATCCAGCCGCCTGTTAGTGTTTTCTTGGTTTTTTTTTATGCTGTATTTGATGTTAATGTAGGTGACTTTTGTCACATAAGATGTCTCTTTTAAAGGCAGCATTTTAGGTGGTATGCATCACTTTTTGGGGGGATCCCTGATAATTACATAAACAATGCTACTTTACTATTTGATACACTAACCAAGCACCTAAAACGCAACTCTTGGTGCATGCCATGCTTTAAATTAAATAATCTCAGGTCAAATCCGCAAATCGCTATCCGGCAGTGTATTTAATAAGGCAATATGGCACTCCATTGGCCCAGTGTGAACACAAAATTGCCCACACAACTCATGGCTATTGCTTTAATTTTCTCAGAACTAGTTCAGCTTTGTGATCAAACATAAGCTGATTGGCCCAGTGGTATACAGCTGATAAAGAAGTAGATGTTTGGGTTGGGCCAGTGCTCAGAGTCAAAATAATAAAAACCCAGCAATCCGAGTCAGCAGTAGCACCCTGGTTTCAATGCTGGTCTGTATGTGCAACTCGTAATATAGCATAAAACATTCTGTCTTTTGTGACAAAATTGAAATCCACTGCAATGTCATACAGTACAGTAGGCTAGGTTAGGGGATTGCATATACTTAACAAAACAATTATTTAATATTGATATCAGTCTCACAATACCATAGTACCAAGAGTTTCTCTTCCATTATTTACTCTTGATAGTACTCATGCATCATGGATTTACCTTTATGTCCCATTTCTTTTCATTGACAGTGCAAAGTGTTGATACAGGGTAATGCATCATGGCTTCACTATGACAGCGCTGACTAACTATCACATTTATAACAGGAATCGTCCATATTATTCATAGTGATTGGATTGTTTGCAGAGGTGCTTCTTGTACTGTTTGTAATGCTGTATAACGGGCAGTGCACTGAAACTCAAATTTTCGTCTGCCCGCAAGGCTGGAGGCAGAGCATGGCCATCATTTTATGCCACAATAACAAATTCACCAGTGGGATGTGCCTTTTGGGGTTCCAACAAGCACGTGCCCTCTGTGCCTTGTCTTTCCCTTTATCTTCAATCAGGCTGGTCTTTGTCCTTCATGTAATGAAATCATATTGAGGCATTAATTTTCCTTATCAACACTTTCCTTGAGCAGCATATTTGGATTGCACAAACTTATTTAAGCACAGTTATGCTCTGTAGATACTTATACCAAGAGTCATAATAATAGAGTAGGGAGGAGAGTGTCTAACTTCAGTGGATTCACCAAACTCACTGCACTCAGACCTTGCACAATCAACTATAGCCACCAAAGGTGACAAATGGCTTGCTCTATGAAGGAGGTTGTATCACTTCTACTGCTTCAATTAGGAAATATCAACAGTCTTCTGTTCACTTAAAGGTATTGATTTATTACTAGAAGTTTTATGGATTGAAGTAGGAGGGTTTGAGGGCAGTGTGTTTGTATGGATTATATTGAGAGTTAGACACTCTCCTCCCTCTTCTATTATTATGCACTCTTGCTTATACTTCATGATAAGTTCAAGACCAAGCATATTGGTTGATTACTAACAATTAAGTACCGAGACCACACTTCTTAACAATGCATTTACTCGATCACGACGATGTACCCTGTTATTATTGGTCTAGCTATATGCATAAAACTATGAATAGTGACACACCCATGGTAGGTGAAAGGCTGACTCAAGATACTCTAATACAACAGTCACCCTAATAGAACAGTTACACTTATATAACTGTATGCTATAGCAAATAAACTAGCGGGAAATGAGCATGGCTCCATGCTAACCTGAAGAGGACAGCGACTGATTCCATTTATGCATGCATACAAACAATAGTCCTGATATGTGGGAGCAGCTCATGGAAGAAACTGGACTGCAGCAAGACTAGCAATTTCACATCACTAAACTAATTCACAGGTGATCCAGATTATCTGTAAAGCGGGTAAGACCTGGATGACCAGGACAAAAAGTGCCCTGGTTGACCTGATCCAGTTTCAACGTTGACACAGACTACATTCACATTATAGAGAACACAAAATAGTCACTCACAATAGCTTGGGTGATTGGTTTCCACCAAGGCTATTTGCCTGCTACAAGCATGGTACATATTAGTTTATCATGTTTTGTCTAATGTATACATATATCTTCACCCTTGGGCTGCATACATGTGTATATTGTGTGGATGTATGTACTGTATAGTCGGGTTGTTAAGCACATGTATCTATTAAGCGCATATTATTTGTTAAACACATATACATTTCTTGTAATTAACCATGGATGATAAGGTCATATGGCAAAATGCGACGATAGAACTACATACAACAAGAGACTGCAAGAAAAGCTGTGAAAGTACTCAAAATGAATGTCTCCTCAAGCACGTACGCCTCCCTTGAGGTCTCTCTTCGCTATGTATATAGGAAATCAGCCATCTGGATAGTGATAATCTTGTTCATCATGAAGGATTTCACCCAGTACATGATGGAGTTAATATCCTTACATACTGGCGTGGTGACCGGCACAAACTATTAACTACTCTATTACAACGTAGTGATTCCATGTTACACTCACCATAATTATTTATTAGGTGCATGTGTCAAACAGATAGTATGATTTTTGCAAAAAAAGTTTTTTCCAAAAATTATAATAACAACCCAACTTTATGGTATGTGTGCACACGCATGCGCATGTGTGTGTGCGCGCGTGCGTGCATGCTTTCATCTGTTTTGCACACCTAGCTGGCATGCTACTTACCGAACACAGTAGTTGTAGAAAGATGTGCCATGTCATGATTTTTTGAAGCTGATTTCTGTCGATTCCATTCAGCAAGGATAGCATCAAATGGATTTCTGACAACGTAAATGATACTACGTTCATCCAACCACTTCTGATCATCAGTGTTAGGGAAATGTATTTTAACAGCAATAACATTATCAGTATAAACTCCTTCTCCAATCATTCCATTAAAGATATAACTATCATCACAATCCTGGTAGGTACCAGTGTAAATTCCAGTAGTGGTCTCTATTAGTTGTCGCATCCATGAGTTACCTGATCCAGGGAAGCTGAATAATGCAACAGTTTTACCAGTCATCTGAAAACTCATACTCTTACATTTCTGAAAGTGTTTAGGCATAACCACATTTCCATCACTTGTTATGTTTACTGGCTTCTTTGCCTTTGCTAATGTTAGACCAGTACAAGCCAGCATTTGTTCTTTGAAGTTTGAGGAATTTAGGTTAGGTATTCCAAATGCTGTAATAATGTTGTCTATTTGAGATTCAGTGAAATCATGGAAAGTTTTATACCGACCAACATACTGACTGCCACCAATTGTCATGATGCCTTTTTTCTGAAGCATTTCAAGCACATGTCTTGTTTCGTTAAAACTGGACTGTAGACTATCCACTTTGAGACTCGACTCCAGACTATCATTTAGACTTGATTGTAGACTTTGATTGTTGGTTGACCCCTGACTTCCATTGAGACTTGACTGCAGACTTATGTTAGGACTTGACCGCAACCTTTCTATCATGCTTGACTGCGGAGCTGCTACTACTAATCTGTTCTGGACAGTTATGTTGGATTGGTACAGTAGTATTAGCATAACACACACCGTAGCAGAGTATATATATAGACGAAAACAGGTCTGAAGCGAACAGATCGTCCTTGGAACAAACCACATGATGTCGTCCAACCAGTTACCTTTACTCCTTTCCCGTCACAACAGACCACCGCCCCCTGCCACAGTAATGAGTATGGAACCGCCGTTTGTAGCACTTGCTGGCTATATTAGACTGCTGACTGTACAAACACCCACTCCGTTGAATATCTAAATGGAAAATTCTTAGTTTAATTAAATATTTCTCCGTGAGTGGTGCGTAACCTTGGCACAAATGACAACGCACTCTTTAAAATTTCTCCGTCATCCAACCTGCAATGGGGATGAAAATCGATATGGAGATTTTTCACACGCTGATCACGGAAATGTCATGCGCGTTGCGTCTGAGTAAGATTTATGTAGTTTTGTAATCTTGTAAAGCCTTGTGAAAGTAGCTATGCAGAACACCACATGATACATTGAAACTTTTAAAAAACATACTGTCGGATGGAAGGTATTCACTGGTGCTTAAAGTGCGTAGTTACTTTGCTTAGGTTAAATTTTCTGATGATTGCGTCATCACAACTCAACTCAACTTCAAAGTCGGCATATAACAATCATAATGCCATAATTGAAACCACAACTCCGCCTTAGGTATTGTTGCACCTCCAATTTAGCTGTTTACCTTTGCCACTTGCCTGTGTATACACCATAGTATTGCCAGTGGCAAGTGACAGTACAGGAGGCATGTTTTGTACCACAATTAAAGTATGCAAAGATCGCCAAGATCTGGAGTTACTCATTACATGTACAGGGGGTAGTCACTACCAATAGTCCTGTAGAACCATCTGCAACCGGGATCAAAATCAAATCAAATGATTAAGAGGGATATTAGCACTGAATCAAACAATCAAGACGTCCTAGAAAGTGGTGTATAGTATGTTCACGTTGAGCTGAATCCTCAAAGTATTTAATAACTCATGGATGCAATTACACACAATCTTGAAATTTGGCTCATTTGTAGTACTGCCTGACCCACTAAAAATATTTTAAAATCTTTTTGTTCAAATGTTTGACATAATATTTACGGCCAATCAAAATTTTCACAATACATTTCCTATGGGGAAGCCATATAAGTACAGTGCTCATTACAGCTCTTTCCTGAACTTGTAATGGAACCAAACCGTATGTGTCTGTTGTTGACACTTTTGCTGTTACCAGTAATCATCTGGTTGGCTGTAATGTTAACTCTGTTGAGAAAAATCCACTTTTAACTTTTAGCTGTTTTTCAGGATTCAGCTCAACATGAATGTACTATAGCTCGCAAGCTATACAGAAATATGTGCTAAATTATCAAGCAATCAAGACTGTTTTTAAGGCGAAATAATGTGATCAAGGTATATTTTCGTCGATCAAAAACTTTGTCGCAGATGGTTCTGAGGACTATTGGTAGTGACCACCCCTTGATGTACCAACTGCTTGCAACTAGATTCGAGCATCTGCAGTTTCAAGACAGTCCAGGTTGCTAGATGGCTTCCTAATTCAATTGTGCCATTTAAAAAATTCATGCTGGAATGCTATTGTTTGTAGCTAATTCAACTTTGTATCCGGCTGCATATATATGTGCTCCAGGTGTATGTTTCAAAGTTTTGTTCAGTTGCTTGTTAAATCCCTCCATGACAACTGGGGGATGTAGGAATTTTGTTTAGGAGCACTTCTGGGTCCCTGTATTATGTGTTTAATTATGACAGATCCTTTTGGGTCATAGCTACTTATGATTGTGGCAATTCCTGCATGCCACATTCACTTCATCGAATGTCAATATGCCACCACCTTATAATTATGATGTTTCCCACCTTCAGTAACTAGCTACTGTTGTCTTACTGAGCTCCTCCCCCTCTGTAAACCCCCCCCCCCCCCCCCCAGTTTTGTAATGTGCTAATGTGTAACTATCTCCATGTTGTGTATGCATGATATTATAGACTGTATTCACTGTGCCAATACCACATGCACCACTGATTTTTACTGGCACATACCAGCAGCCTCTAGTCACAACAGAGTCTATTATGCGATTGGAACCATTTGCCAGTTGTGTCTTGTGTGCATAGCTGGCTCACTTCATCTTCAGAGACATGTCACACCTACATTGCAAAGGGAATTTCACTGATTTTCTACAGACCTTTGTGGCTGGTGATTTGTGGCTGGTGTCTCAAGTGTTTAGTCTTGTTTCCAGGTAGTACAGTGAATCCCAAGTTGTTGTATCACAGCTTCATCTTTCACCTGGGTTGCTAATGGAATACTACTGCTATCTCCAGTATGTTGTCTATGGCTCAGTATGTTGTGTATGCACATAGTGTGTACAGACATCAATGTGACATTACCACACCACTGATGTACCAGCACTGAGCTACAAGTGGCCTATAGTCTGTGCCACTGATTTAGGATCATATGCTGATTGTGCTGGCCTTCACCACCTTGTCATGCATAGCCTCACTTCTTGACTGAGTCACCTTCAGAGACATCTCACAATATATCAAACAAATCAATTAATAGCTACCACTACAAATTAACTAGCACACAGTATTTATACACATACATAAAACCATAGGTACAGAACAAAAGGGTAATACAAGTACAAGGGCTATTAATTACAAAAGCAAGGGAGGGGAAAACAGGATACACAAGAACACATGAATATAGTTAATGGAGTACAAAAATGTATGAATAAGATTAAGAAAGTCTGTACAAACAATGCATCTGTTCACTAAGGAATGTCACTAATTACTACAGTCTGTCACAGTATTGTGATTTTCCTACTAGCACAGAGTGCGGGCCATGGCACTGTTTATAGATGTACTATGGCATAGATTATATATACTACGTCGACGTACTACATACCCGGGATTGAGACACGTGATCCAATTACTCGTGTACATTTGCTAAAAGCAATCCGCGTTGGAGCGCACCCCCCAAATAACCGCCCTTTTTTCAAAGTGTTTGTGTGGTAGAAGACGAAGGAGAAAGCTTAATATCCAGGTTGAGATATGCCTAAAGCCACTAATACTGGTAGGTCAATAGTTACTTAGGCGCCTACCGGGGCCAGAGATTCGTACCTAGTGAATTCGCCGTTCTGTCGTGTCAACTGAAACCATTTAGCCGATGGACTCAAAGAAGTTTTGGGGGTGTGCAGTGTAGTGAGAACATTTCCAACCCACAAAAATTATATACAAGATTAGCATTTAGTTACCCAAGTGGTACTAGCTAAGTAATTATGTCCCTTTCTTAGCTGTTTTGCCCCTACCCCAGGCCTGTATCGTGTACAAGAATATGGTAAAACTCCTTTAAGTACTTCTGGTCTCAATCATTTGTAAACCTGACAATTTCAGAATGATAGGCAATTCTGTAGAGTGGTACTGTACAACTCTCAAACTTGAATAGTACTTCAGCTAGTCAAAATATTTATCCAAAGAAGACCTACTAATAGTTACACAGTTTTAACATTTGATAGTCACAAGGAGCACTGATTGAGACAAGTGTACAATGTTGTGCATGTTTCTGTGTTGGAACAGAAAGTCAATTGAGTGCACATAATGAATGTTGTAATAGAGTATGTTATATGGTTCCTACCACCATACTCAATTTCACGGTAGTGGCTGTACATGTTTTAGCTTTTCACAGCAACTACAAACTCTAGATAAGTGACATAATGTCATAACCGACTCCATTGCTGGATAAGTACAACCATCCCTCTAGCAATATGTTGCAACACACACTGTTGTGCTGTACCGTCATGTTGTTAATTTATTACTAAGAACCCTTGATAGCTACAGCATAGAAATCATGTAATTTTTCTATAGTCAACTTGTCCGCTACAAAAATGCTATCAGTTTCAATGTGAGATGAATCTTTCACAGCAACAAACACTTGTTTCCTTGACAAGTGGTAGAAAGACACAGCACAGGAAGAGTTTTGTGACCTACAAAAACAGTCTACATAAAGATTGAGCTACATTAGCAAATGCAACACTAACATTGTACAATGTACAGTGGAACCTGTCCTGTATAGACAGGTCACCTCTCTGAAATTGGCCACTGAACTTTAATTCCTTTAGTGAGGCAGCTATACACTAACCCAATTGTATAAAGCAAACATCAAGAAATGCTGGCCTGAAGGTGACCAGCTTAGGACAGGTTCCACTGTACATTAAACACATTGATGTCATGCCATTCACAATGCAACAGTCAAAAGAGAGGGAAATCACAGTAATCATATACTGCACTGTGCTAAGCAGAAATGCCGTGTACGTTTATCACTACTACTCTTGCCACTGCTATGGTACATTCACTTTAAGGGCAGGACACTTAGCTTGTCCTCAGCAATGGAAGAATCCCACCATGGTTAATTGTATTACAACATAAAATTGTACAGGAAATGCACCATAAGATAGGCCTGGCAACCATAGCTACAGTTACTGTTAACTCGTCAATGGAACATGCTGCAGTTGTTTTAGGACTAGTGGTACCCATACCGTTAGGCCAGACCACTTTTTTCTCTTTGTCACTGGGTAGGAAGAGAAGGGGTCTGGTCTATTTCAAATCCCCAAATTGTCTTGACATGTCATGAGGTTACATCACAAGCATGCAGTATTAGTGACCCCAGGTGCTTAAATTACATTATACAATAACCAGAAGACTTCAATCATTGGTAGATTCCAATACAACTTTAGACACCCAACTGGATGGTTCAACTATTTCATTACAATGGAAAGATCCACCAGGCTGTACCATCAATGTCATTGTTTCTTTCTCCCAAACTCATCTACCTATTCACACCAGCATTGGCAGAAATGCGGTGACTACTCTATTAGGGAGTTTTGTCATAATTCAACTTGCATCTCCAGTATAGTTGTAGATCTAACTTCAGTATACAGTGGATCCTTGAGTGGTGGTTCATTATGGTATGTCTGCTTAATTAAATCCTTAGAAATGCTAAGTGTGTTCATATGGCTTTCGGCGACATTCGTGGTCATGTGTGGTAAATACCTATCACTGAAGATTTTCTTAACGTGATTCATACCACCAATGAATTTATTACCACTTATGATGCATTTTGTAGTCTTCTAATGGATCGTGGTATAGTAAGCTACTGTAGCATGATCGTTTACCTTCAATTAACTAAAATCCACAAAATTACTGTAATAAAACTCTCTAATAGAGCATTCAAGTTTGACCGAATTTCTGCTAATGGTAAAGTTTCTACTCTAAGGGCTACTTCCCATCTAGAAATGCACTCTAATTTTGTAATTACATAAAATTTGTCATGTAATTTCCCTAGCCATATCACCTGTGCTGTCTGCTCTGTAACAATAATGTACTTACCATTGTGTCTGAGCAATTCAACCTTGAATTTAATGAACCGGTGACCTTGCCGCTGACCGCCCATTCCTGTCTAGTTCACCTGGTCAGCTAACTCCAAATAATGCCTTCATTTATTAAACCTACGAAATACGAAATGTTGAATTAAATAGTCTTTTATATCTCTATTAGCTGGCTATGAACTCACAAGAAAATGAGAAGAATCAACCACTCGCCTGGCTAGGCGCTTCCCTGTCATAAGAGTACGCTCCAACGCGGATAGTTTGGATAAAAACCGGCGTTTCCAATCCCGGGTACGTAGTATTATATAATCTATTATTATTATATTGTTTACTTAGCAGAGCCCGCCTGGGGCGTAAGTGCTAATGTACATTAAAATTAAAAGTGATTGTATAATAATTGTTTGAAGCTGTCAATAGTTTGTTGATTGATGATGTCTTGTGGTAGTCCATTCCATTCTGGTATTGTTCTTGGAAAAAATGAGTAGCTATTTATAGTTGTCTATTGATGTATGATAGTGTAGGAATTTTTGTTCACGATTAGATCTTGTAATGGTGACAGGTGATAATGTTGGTAAGTAGCTGTTAGGTATTTTGGTTAGGTTGTGGATAATCTTGTATAATAGAGTTAATCTTGCACATTTTCTCCTTAATTGGAGTGGTGGCCATTCTAATCATGAACCACGATAGTGGGTTCATAATAGGGATCGCCCATGAGAGAAGAACCATCAGTATTATTGATGACACAAACAATTACAATCAGTTTTTTGCAAAAACTCTAATAGAACGCACGCCTAAAAACTACCTTGAAAGCATCCTCCAATTCAAAACCACCCTCTGGTGGTTATTTGCAATGAGTATAGGTCCACTAGTAAGTATCAAGTGAAAAGGAAACAGTATGTGTATTTGGGACAAAACTGAAATTTGCCGTTTTGTTCATAATTATTATTATTAGCTATTATTCATAATATTATTTTGTTTCACTCATGTACAGCAAAAGTTATCCACTTTTTCGTGCTAAAAACTATATAGCCATGCTTACCTAGTCCTTCTTCATGTCCATGACCTATTTTTGATTTCGTTTTCGAATGGAAACAGCCCAAACCGGGCCGTTTCTTCTTGCCAAAACGCCATTACGCTCGAGAAGCCATACAAGACGCACTCAAGGTTACGTTTTTTGGTGTGCGCTGCTTGTGGCTAATAGAATCTGTCTTTATTAAACTCAGTATAGGCCAGGAAGCTTAATCTGGGCTGATGACTTTGTTGCAAGGTGTTTTTTTTCGCTCCGTGATTATTGTACGTGGGCGGGTTATCCAGATTAAATACTCTAATAGAGCAGTCATGTAAATACTCTAATAATACAGTCAAGTGTATAACAACAATTCTTGCACTGAATTTTACAGCTATTAAAGGCACCAGTAATTTAAATTGTAGCTCATATTGGGAAACTCTCAGTCTGTATGTACATTGCAATTTGATCAGTTTCATGTTTGTACTGAAACATTAACGGTGTTACTATGCAGAATGCAAAATTACACTATTCACCACAGTCTTCATTATCAAAGAAATCTATGTTAATTTGTATACATGATATTGTAGTCAATAGTGTGAGAAGATATTGCTGAGGAGATGATATATATATTGCAGCAAATACTAGTCAACGATATAGGTCTATAGGGGAATTTGTGAATTGGGCATGTTTACGGATTTTTCATGCGTCACGAAAATTTATGAAACTGGACCATGACTGGATGTATAAAACTTGGCAGTCAATAGACAAAATGTGAAAAAGCAGCTCTGTCAGGTACTCTTATATATTAAAGAAGGTTTAGAATTGGTTACTAATGTTTTTAAAAAGTTTCTAGCGACATAGCTATTTAGTGAGAAAATTCGATAAGAGAGCAGTTTTGCTCGTACCCATGCCTGATACGGACATTGGCATAACGGCCTTACTGTTAAAGCTTCGGAGCTCAAACTCCCGACAAAACATTGCTGTGAACTGAGTAACAACAAGACGTGTTCAATTACAAAATCGCGCTGCTTGTTCAGTAGAAACCTTGACTTCAATTTCGCCATTGGAAATGCACGGTGATATTGAAGTCGAGATTTCTACTGAACAAGTAGTGCGATTTTGTAACTGAACACGTCTTGTTGTTAACCAGCTCACAGCAATGTTGTGTCAGGAGTTTGAGCTTCGAAGCTTTAACAGTAAGGCTGTTATGCCAATGTCCGTATCAGGCATGGGTACGAGCAAAACCACCCTCTTAGTGAAGTTTCTATCTAAATATCTCGCTAGAAAGCTTTGAAAAACATTAGCAACTAATTTTAAACCTTCGTTAATACACAAGAGTACCTCATAGGGCTGCTTTTCACGTTTTGTCCAGTTACCTCATAAATTTATACGTCCAGTTTTATTTATGTTCCGTATACTTCGAGTATGCGCAAATCACAAATTCCCCTATAGTTCGATGGATTAGTACACGGGCCTATACTGGTGTTACATATGCCCTCTTCCAGTCTAAAGGGAGTTCACCCTGATGTATACATAATGCCATCAAGTGTATAACAACAATCCTTGTACTGAATTTGCAGCTATTGAAGGCACCAGTAATGTAAATTGTAGCTCATATCAGGAGACTCTCAGTCTGTATGCACATTGCAATTTGATCAGCTTCATGCATGTGTGTACTGAAATGTTGACGGTGTTACTATGCAGAATGCAAAATTACACTGTTCACAACAGTTTTCTTCATAATCCATTACTGGATTAATAAAAAGTGCACAAACTAGATGAATAAAAAATTGGAAATTTTAAAATGGGAATAGGGATCGCTGAAAAAAGCCACAAAACAAGAAGGGATCGCTGGGGTGGTAATGTAAACCACAAATCCCTATTTTGACTCTCTGTTGGTGGTAATATAAACCACAAATCCCTATTTTGACTCACTTCAAAATGACAGAGGATGTCAGGGGCGGATCCAGGAGCTGGCAAGGGGAGGGGCACAAACAGGCTGAGTTGTAGCTAGGTGGTTGGGGAACTTCTCTTGTTAGTTGCTGCATTTTTGAAGCAGCAAATAATCACCACTTAGTAGTGTTTCACTGTTGATTTTTGACATTTTGGCTTTTGCAGATGGTTGTGAAGTCTTAAAGCTGTGTAAAAGGCTATGAATCTCTTAAACTACAGCAACACGATAATTATTTTTAGAGGAGCTTAGTACGCAGGAAGGTGCTGGAGGCAATTTCACAGTTAGTTTAACTTTGGTTTGCTTTGATTTCAGGTGAATTTATAAATGCTACTAAGATTTGCACGTTTTCATGAGTTAATTGATCTAGCCCTGACATAAAGTTTAGTATTTTAATCAGAAGTATGGTTCCTCCAAAAGGTGAGGGGGGGGGGGCATTTGCCCCAAATGCCCCATCCTGGATCCGCCATTGGATGTTACTAAAAATTAATGACAAAGAGTCAAAATAGGGATTTGTGGTTTATATTACCACCCCAGCGATCCCTTCTTGTTTTGTGGCTTTTTTCAGCGATCCCTATTCCCATTTTAAAATTTCCAATTTTTTATTCATCTAGTATTATTATTCATAATATTATTATTATTATTTTGTTTCACTCGTGTACAGCCCAAGGCTTCCATTTTTTTGCAATAAAAACTACACAGCCTTACTCACTGAGTCCTTCTGCGTGTCCATGACCCATTATTTAACCCGTACTCCACAGATCACTAACCGGCCTCCACCTCGATAAATTTCTAAGTTCTTCTTTGCCATTGTCTGATGTTCCGTATACGGAAGAAGCCGTAGAAGAACAAATTTACGGGATCTTGTGTGCTCAGGGATGCGTATTGTTCGACTATAGTATTTATAGCATATAAATTACTTAAGCCCCCTGCCCACCTTTCATGTCGAGTCAACTATTTTGGTACTAGAGTAATTAATGATTGGAACAATCTTACGAGTGATGTTGTAGGAAATTCTTTATTAAATAATTTTAAATCAGCTATAGATAATTACTTTTAGGACTATAGATTTATGTTAATGTAATAATTATATTCATAGTTAATTTTTGTTCATTGCATCTAATTTATGTATGTGTATGTATGTAATTGAATGGGTGTACAGGCTTCTAAGCCTCAACCCAAATCACATCATAATTGGGAATAGCATGGGTATAGCAGTGAAATTTGGGATAAATACCACTCTTGTTGTATTGGAAATGGTAAATTTCCAATACAACAATCGTGGTATTTATCCCAAATTTCACTGCTACCCATGCTATTACTGGTACTAATCGCACTGATATTGCCTCTTTTAAAAAGGAACGGTCTAGAACAACATAAATCATTTATCAGTTTAAACTACTGAAGTAGCTACAGCTGTACCAATGTCCCTGGCTTAGCACAATCCTAAATGTGCTCCTGCTTAGAATATTAGTGTGCAACCTTTTAGTTTGACACAACTTTGTTAACTCTTATGTCATTCTTTCACACGTGCTTGTGAACAACTGCAGGCGTTACCTATAGTTCAGCTACTAGACATGCATCACTATAATTGTTTTCATAATTGTGGTTTAATATGTATCTGTATACTGCGTGTTTGTCTATGTTATTCCTAATATCTATTGAGTGGTTAACCATGTTGACTGCTGTTGTTTTGTGCAAACAATAGCTACTGTATATAGCTTATCATACAGTGGTGTACAAGTTTACACAGTGAGTGCAGGGATACATGACATGATATAATAATGCATACAACCCTTAAAATACCTGCTTACCCAGGACATGCACTAACCTAGGAGAGCATCTCACTTAATATTTTCTTTATATTATCAAGTTGGTACCTCACTAGAATAGATAAAGTTGTGCTCTGAGTCATTGAGCTATCATATGAGAAGCAGCACAACAAATAATAAATCCACCCTTATCATTATTATATCAAACAATGAAAACTATAACAAGACAAACAAATCATGTATACAAATACACTTTGAATTTTGTTTCCTGTGTACATTTTGCTGAGGTCTTGTGAACACAGGAGGCCACTAAGGTAGGTTCCACTTTATACTATAGCTGCATGTGTTGTATTAGCATAAGCAACCGATTATGGACCATGACTCATCCTTGAAATCATAACTCGGTGACATTATAGCTAGGGACCCGCCGATTATGCTGGCATAATTATGAGCATAATAGGTGCCTGAAAGCATTGAGCATAATGCTAGCATAATGGGTAGAATATTTGTGTAATAGTATGAATCCTTGCTTATCAAAGTAGCTATAACAGAAAGATCGATATACTCTAATAGAACAGTCAGTAACTCTAATAGAACAATCACATAGCTGACTGTTCTATTAGAGTATATCGATCTTCTCTGTAATATACAGTTTGACAAGTAGGTTTGTGCTTCAGACACTTATTATTTATCCATAAACTGGAAATTATAAGTAGAGCATGAGAACCGAGGCATAAATAATTGGGCATAATTTGAGCATAATAGGTAAGTATTGAGCATAAATTTAAGCATAATAGGTAAATTTTTGAGCAGTGCAGCATAGCATAATAGGTAAAATTATTATTATTATTATTATTTAATGGACAATTAAAATACAAAATTGATTAATAGGCCAAAGGCCTTTGACAATGTCCATGTCCAGTTTCTCTCCAATATTGGTCTAGTGAGTGTTTGAAAGAAGATATTGTTTTTGCCAGAACTACTTCGTCAGATAAGTCATTCCATTGTTGGATTATTCTAAAGTTGAAAAGGTGTTGACCAATGCTTCTGCAAATTCTTTGTTTAAAAAGTTTCATTGGATGGCCCCTGGTAACACTGTCTTGTTGTAATGTAAAGATATCTTTTGGGTCAATTTGATAGTATGAGTTTAGTATCTTAAACACTTCAATTAGATCTCCTCTTTGTCGTCTACAAAAAAGTGAGTGCAAATCTAGTTCTTGAAGTCTACCTTCATAAGATAGTGTAGAGATAGATGGTATCAGCTTAGTAGCCCTTCTTTGAACCTTTTCTAGTACGTCAATGTCCTTTACTAAATGAGGGCTCCAGATTGGGGCACAATACTCTAGGTGCGGTCGAACTAAAGTTTTGTACAGCAGTGTAAATGATGGTGCTGATCTATTCTTGAAACTACGCTTCAGTCTTCCCAATACTTGGTTAGCATTACTTGCAATTTTGTGACAATGAAGACTTGAGCCCATGTCTGGTGTGATCCATACACCTAAATCTCTTTGTTCTGTTGTTAATTCTAGCTGACTATGAGCTCCTGAGGCCTGATCGTACAGGGTGTAGGTGTTGTGGTTTCCTCTACCTAAGTGTATCACGGTGCACTTTAAAGTATTAAACTTCAGTAACCAAAGTCTTGACCAGTTCGAGATAAAATTAAGGTCTTCCTGTAAAATATTGACATCTTGAGGTGTTTGGATAATTCTGTAAAGTTTAGAGTCATCAGCAAACATCTCTAGTGTACTTTGGAGTCCATCAGTTATGTCATTAACATACAGGATAAATAAACTTATGAGCATAATCGGCGGGTCCCTAATTATAGCTGGTAGCAAAAAAAGTTTAAGGAGAGAGATGAGTTACAAATGGTCAATATTATGCCAGTTTAGAAGTATAGTGTTCCCTACAGCCTCATGGTTCAAATTATAATGTTGATATGGTTTAGTAAAGATATGGAGAGGGCGTGTGTGATATATAAGTGTGAGTGGAAGGGGCAGACTGACTGCACTGTGCGGAGTGGCTATGCATTGAGGATGTGTATAAGGGACATTCATGTTAGGGGAGGGGCCTGTGGGACCTGCTCCCCTAGGAAAGATTAATATAGCCACAAGATTAAATCAATGGTATATTTGACTCATTCCCGGAGAGATTAGCCATTCTCCAGCCACTAGCTTCATTGCCCATGTATTTGTTATTATGTATAAGGTACAATTGCATTTGTATTGTACCTTCTAGTAGCTTGTCTTGACTTTTCTAATAGAGCAGTCATGCACAATGTGAAATATACCCTAATACAGCATTCATATGAATATCCATGTAGAATGACACTTTATTGTTGGAAATTTTGTGTATAGAGTGTCCATATGTGGTCTCATGTATTCACTGGCTATTTTTGTGAAAAATAACTGCATCATTTGTTTATCCCTTCCTAAATACTATAGCCAGCTGCAGCCATCCTATTACATGTATAAATATAAGGTGTGTTTATGCATATGCTATGCAGTGTGCAAAATATTTAGATATGTGCTTACACAGTGTCAGGACAATGTGAAAGTTGGGTGGACATCAAGACATTTGCTCGGACATCTTTAACTTTTTGCTGTTTCACTTTTCCTGCATGTTTTCTTCCATCTTAAATATTTGTCAGGTTACCCATACGGTACAACTGATCACTAACCCAGTGTAGTGTTTTAGTATACTGAAGAGCTTCTATGTCTGAATCGATTCTGTTACAGGGGCTTTTGTAGAAAATAGTTCTGTCAAAACTTAAAAAGCCTTCTGTGATGTGATGTTAGTAATAGCTATATATGTGGTCAAAGTTAGCTAGTGCTACCATGAAATAGATAGTGGTTCTATCACTAATACATTTTAGCTTAAAATACAAGCTGGATGTACAAGTGAATACCACAAGTAAAAACTACTACTGGTCAACAGGTTTTAACTAATGCAATACAGACTGAGACAAGGAGGCTGGCACAACATAGTAACTTGTTAACCTAACAGTTTTCCTTGGGCATGACTTTGTGGTCATCACTAACCAGAAACACATAACGAAATCACATGCCAATACTGTCATGTCTGGCCTCCCTCCTAGCCTAATACTACACTGATACTTTGAAAAGACATTATTTCCAATCATGGCCTGACAAGTAGTGTAATTGACTGGAAATTGTCGGGTGACTGACTGTTATTTTGCACACTGCTATGCTATTAGGCATCTATCACTATGGGAAGACTAGATTTGTCACAATAATACTCTCGATATATCATTTGAACTAAAGAATTAGTATGATGTGATTCTATTGGAAGCTCATGTGACACGTCCACTAGAGTTAGTTAGTGTATGAACAGTATGTGACAACATTATAGCAACTATGATTATTTGAAAATGATTTTTTTTTATCAAGGGAAGATTTGGGGCAGTGTACATGGGGTAATTGAAGCACCACCCATCCGAGTCATGTCAACCTAAGACATAAAAGTGAATCGTGAGAATGTGTGACATGAAAATTTTTTACCCACTTTTCAAGCAGCACACTCAATGTCAACATCAGACTTTCAATAGAGAGGATACACATGCACAGGCATAAAGGTGGGGAACTAGAGTCCCTCTTCTCTTAGAGTGAGAGGAGCTGAAACCGCAAAATACCCTAATAGAACAGTCAAATTACTTGTTATGGCAGAATTGCGATATAGCTGTAATGCAATTCTGGTGAGCTTTCAGGTACAGTAACCTAGCTAAATGGCAACATCGATCCAGCTTCTGTATGGTTGGACGCCTGGACGCCTACTACAACACTCTAATAGAGCATTCATGTATTCAATGTTTCACTATTGGAAGATCCTAATCTATTAACAGATTTGAATGATTGACCTCAAGTCTCAATATAATCTGGACTTTCCAAAGGTATTACACTGTGCAACATTGTCGGTCATTGAAAAAATTGGATGTATATGGAATTATAAGGGTTACTTATTACTATGGATCAAGAATTGATCATTCACAACAAGTTATTTTAAATGACTCAGCCTCTAAAACTTTCTCAGTATCAAGTGGAGTTCCTCAAAGCTCTGTAATGGGAGCCCTTGTTATGTAGTTTATGACCTGAGCAAGTCAGAATGATTATGTTTGCTGAAGACAAGAACATCTATACCACCCTTAAAGACATTGCTGATTCCTATATATATTATACAGATTGCAAGTTGATTTGAACTAACTAGAGGTCTCTTACTTGCCTCCCCTTCTATAAATGTGCTACTAACCCCATAAAACTTTTATAAAATAAAGTGAATGGTTTTATGGCTTAGGCGCTGGGTTATAATATTATTGCAACAATTAAACATAAATTTAAGTCAAAAGACTTATGTGGGGGGTGGGGGAGGGATGATTGGTTATAGTAATTGAGTTCTTGCATTGCTGAACAGGAAAAAAATAGTGCTGGCCTTCACCTTACACTATTAATTTACCCCTTCCTGTTTACAATAATACATGTACAAAATTACTATAAGATGTGTTTATGTGTAAGGCATCTTCACTATGGTACCACTAGTAAAATCGGATGTGTCACAATAATAATACTTTTAATAGCACCTCAAACTATCATTTGGAAATATATCAAGTGATTAACTATACAATTATTACTACTCTTTTTTTGTCAAGGTCCCACCATTGAAAAAATGTGATTGTCTAAAATAGTACACTACAATAGAAGCACATGTAAAATGTCCACTTGAAGGATTACACATTAAAATGACAAACAATGATGATGAAAAAATTGACAAATTTATTAAGGACAGACTTGGGGGAGGTACATGGGGTGCTGAAGCACCACCCCTCCAAAATGTCATGCAAGTTTTAGCAGTCTTAAGTCTTACTCCTAAATAATTATAATTTGAGTCTCTATTGTTTTAATACTTATATAGGTGAGATATAGCCATTTCCCTTGCTCTATTCACCTTTTCACTTGCATGGGTAAGATTCAATTATACTTGTATTACAGCTTCTAGCAGCTTCCCAGCTTGCACATGAAATAAACTCTAATAAAACATCCATAATCAAAATTATTGTATAAGACCAGTGTGAAAGTTGAAGTTAAACCTAGCTCTTCTTCTTGACCTGTACACTGCTATCTCACCATTGTGCCAAGCATTCTGCCATTACAATTTTGTTTAAAATATATCTTTATCTACACAATCTTTCATTCTGAAAACATGCAACTTCATATTATTTCATTTATAACGAGGAGAAAACATCCTGACCACCTGGTAGACTCCTGTAAGCGTTCGAGCGTAAATCGGATGGCTGCAGATTCAAGGTTACCTAGATCCAGTCATGGATTTTTTCTCCTTTCTCCAACTTTTCATTATGTAGCTAAAGTCTTTGAGCAGGCTGTAGGACCAGGTGTCCTACAGACCTTCAGCACTTGTGCTGTAAAGCATTGATAAATTTAAAAAATAAATAAATGATGCTTGCCATAGGATAAATTTCTTCCTATTGCAAGTGGTTATAGTGAAATTATAAGCATCTTTAAAACACAGTTTCTCGGAGCTGCACCCTTTAAATTAACATAGCTCCATGTGATTGCCATATCTCCCTGTTTTAAAATATTGCTGAAACACAAAATGTGACCACTGACCAGACTGTAGAATGTGTTGCATTCAATCTAATCATACAGTGTAGCTACTTTTTATTCTCTTTGACAGTCCATTATTATACAATGCCTCAAAATCCAACAACACAATAGTACTATACAGTGTATATAGTTCAATTAAAGTTGATTCCAACTGAACTCCATCTTCTATAGAGTTCAGCCAAATTAAAAATCACCCTGTAGAAAGTTCAGCTAAGTTTCAAGCCACCCTGTAGAAAGTTGAGCTAGGTTACAAGTCACCCTGGAGAATATTCAGCTAAGTTAAAATCGCTTAGCAGAAAGCTCAGCTACATTAAAAATCACCCTGTAGAGTTACAAGTCGTCCTGTAAAACATTCAGCTATATTACAAGTCAGCATGCAGACAGCTATACGAAGATCATCCTGTAGAGATTTCAACTACATTGCAAGTCACTATGTGTAGAGTGTTTAGCTCGGTTACAAGTGACTCTGTGTAGAGTTCACCTACAAAAGATTCACCATGTAGAGTTAAGCTACATTACAAGCCTTCCTGAAGAACTTCCAGTTACATACAAGTTGCCCTGTAATTATTAAACAATATATGTTTAAATGTGCGTGTAGCTAAGTAATTAAGTTTCCTTCTCTCTGTCATAATCCTCATTACTGTAGTAAAGAAAAAAAGACACATTAAATGAAATAGGGTACGTATTTCAGTCATCATAAAATGAAGTGATATCTAATCTAAAAAACAGGCAATTGCAAGCTGTAAAATAAAGGCATGGCCCCAAAAATACCAGGGTGAAAAGGAGGATTTGACAAACTCTGGAATGCCTCACAAGCTAGGCAAACAAATGAATACTGTGTCTAATAGCTCTGGTCACTTGTACAGGGCCTTTTGTACAGCACGGCTAGTGCTGTTTTTGGATTAGATATCTATTACTATTGTTCCAACACAACTCATTTTTCCACTTGTGGAGGAATGCCTATATAATTCATTAGCAAAGGGCATGTAGTTTGGGACATCAAAGGAAGGGGAGGGATACGATACTGATGGTACTGCAGCTAGCTCTGATGCTGAAATGACAACCATGTTTAATGACTACTTTTCTAGTGTTTTTACCTGTGAAGATACTACCTCCTCCTCTGCAGTAGACCCAACTGGTGTTCCTTTCATATCTGACTCTATTGAATTTACCCCAGAAATTATTTATAGCAAAATTGTCGTCCGTTTGTTCTTCTAATTAGGAATGTGACAGTATGGTCAAGGTCCAACTAAACAGCTGTATGCCCTCTAAGTTGGTCTATTTTTGGTATAAATGAAGCATAAATCCCCAAAATAGCCCATTTTCACCTAAGCATTATGTTCCTTTCCTGGTGGGTAGGCAGTTTACACTTACTGGCCTGATTCAATAGGCCTTCCTGCAACTGGAACCTCCTGTACAATTACCAAACCACCACCCAATCATTTGACTGGGTGTTTGCATCCTCCAGAATCTACCATGTGTCTAGGCACAGTGGTAGAGGAGGTTTAAAGCAAGGAGTAATATTAACTCAATGATATACCACAATTTACATGCCACATCTATGTGTTTTCTCAGTGTATTAAGCTACCATTATGAAATGCAAGAGAGAGTAGCAAGATATTATAGTGCTGGTCATACGGTATATATAAGATGCACAGAATTTATAGGGTTCACATAATCATTAGGCTTTATGGTATGCGATTGGCAATCAGATTATGCAGGGATGAAAACCATAATCAACATTTCTATAACAATTCAGTATAATTTTAAAACAATATTGACAAAACAATTCAATATTATGCTGCATATTTTTCAAAATCACCATTTAATAAAGTTGTTATGTAACTACTACACTTTCTACTAATTGATGTCCATTGTCCAACTGTCCTCATTATCAGGAACACAGTTGAAGCAGTGTTCGAATGCTGTGTAGGAAGTGCACAGAGAAGATAACTCTATAGATGGGTCGCAAGTATGAGCAATTGGCTGGCAAGCAGTGGATGTATTGAACAAAACATCTACATGGCTGGGCAGCATGACAGAACTACCAGTTACAAAGCGTAGCAACAATTGCAACCTATCCAGCTAAAAATATTTCCAATGTATTGCAAAAAAAGCCAAACACTCTGTTTTGGGCTGCATTCATCTCTGCAGGTTCAACTATCTGATCAATTACTTTTTCATGTGATACTTCAAGGGATTTATATACAGAGTACAAATCTGCGACTGAATGCTGTGCCCAAAAGCACTTGTCATCTTTTGATAGGCCGGAATTCATGGCATAAGTTGCTCCTAAAACTTTAGTAGTGAATTTGCATTGGGCAACTTCTGTAACTATTGCTTTACGGTTGTCTGGCTTTGGTACTTCAAGACATCCATGTCTGCTCAAAATAGATACCAGCTTCTCAGAAAGACTTGGAATCAATGCAACATCTTGAAGAGCCCTTCTGAGTGTTTGTCCCTCATAATCTACAAGATAATCTATAAATGATTCAAGAATGATAGCATCTGGTAATACGACAAGTGGACCAAGTAAAATTGAAGCAATAACTGGGAATGCAATTCGCAGAGGAAGGAATCCACAGGCTAAATATCCATGTGACATTATCTTGCCCAGAATTGGAAATGCAGCAGAATCAATCTTGTGGTGCAGAGCTGGCAAAAGGAGTGCAGCTCCATCAAACATTGTTGCTTCACTACCAATCAAGAACAGAAATCTATCGAAACTCCTTTTTCCCCAAGACGACCATAGAATGGAATTCCTTACCCTATCCTGATCTTCATGAGATTGACACAGACACATTTAGGTCGTACTTATTTTCTTAGTAATGTAATTGTACATTAGCGTTTTACCCCTAAGGGTTTTGCTAATCAATAAATAAATTTTTAAAAAAAGCTTCCCAAAAAGCTGAAAAAGATTCCCTTGTGACTCCTCCTGTATCTATTGCTCTTTCATCTGTAAATTTTACTCTGAACAGAAATTCCTTGGCAACAGCAGGACTTGATCTGTACAGTTCAATTATATCACTAAACAATTGGTGACGTGTGATACTGTGAGTGGCACCAACTGTGAATCTCTGAAGTGATTCAAGGCGGTAAGCTTTTGTTATACAACACAGAACCTTGTCAATAAGTAACAAAGAACTGGGAAATGTATTCTACCTCTCTGAACAGCTTCATCTTCACAATTTGAAAGCAGTTTTTGCTATGTTAAGAAATGAATCAGTTTTAAACTTAATTCCACAGAATTCATATAAACACCTGTGCTAGAATGACTAGTGGGTCTTCAGCATCCTCGCTTTCTTCTATTGCTAGCAAGGATCTCTGAATGTGTAGTTGACTGATTAAAGTTGTAGGAGCTAGTAACTTTCAATGTAGAATGGTATAAATATGGAAAGGCTGTGTCAAATGACTTCTTGCAAATGCTATCTCATATAAAGCCTACATGTTATAGAACATGATGCAATAATTATTATTTGCAATACGGGTGTTGTAAAGATTGCTAACCTTGGCGGTGCAATTTTCATCTACTACTGCCCTCACTTTTGTACCATCAGGAAGCCTCAACGTTACCCTGATCCCTGTCCCAGTGCCAGTTGAACCATCTCCACACTTTTTCAACAGATGTATACATAGCTCATCATATTTCGTATGGTTGGGTGCATATATGTAACACATATTCAAGGGTGAAGCAAGTTCAAACCTCTGTAGTATTGGAACCATCTTGCATTACATTTTGTTCACTCAATTTTTTCTATAACAAGGTGTGTATTTGCTATAATATTATACACACTTACACACTCACTATATAATACTATACACACTATAAGTTATATTCATGTTTAAGGTCATTTTGCAAAACAGTTGACTACTCTAATAGAACATACATAAGGAAAGTGTGCTGGATCGTACAGTGAAACCTCTATAATTCAATGCTCATTGGGACAAGAAAATTGTGTTGGAGTCAGAAGTAAATATACACAGAAATATCTATTTGGTACATAAAACAGTGTCAGATTATAGAAATATTCTGGATTACAGAAGTGTGTATAAGGTGGCTTGATCCATTATTTCTGGGCATATGAACTGTACGGAAAGATACATCTCGGAAAGTAATTTTTTATCTTTAAATGTAATAATGGGCCTAAGCTGATTAACATTATTCAAAGCAACAGGCAAACACTCTGAGGACAATCTTAATAAATACTTTGTACTTACACTGAGCTCCTGTTGATGTTTTATGAAGTGAATACTTTTGAATTTGTAAAGCCTGCATGGATTTAGTCTCCAACTGCTGGCATCTCTGAATTGATAACTAAGATTAACTTGCATGAAATAGTGTGCATACAATCAAGCTTGCATTGCACTGTCAATGCAATCTATGCATCAACGTACACTTTATTAGTAACTAATCCATATCACATTGTCACCTATCAATTGTGACTACGTCTGAAGATTATTTTGGTACCATAGCAATGGTTACTAAGCAGCAGCCATGAAAAAGATCTTACTACATCAGAGTTTATTACTGCTTAGCAACAGTTGCTATGGTTAGTGTTTAAGTAGATCAGAGACTTCAACCTATGTGTATCCTCCTTATAGTGTGCCAAACAAAAACATTAGAAATACCTCCTATTGAAAGATGAGATGTGTTATATTACAGATATCGTAGTATCATTCAACAAAAGATAAATTTAGGAAAGGGTGCCATAGTGCAATTTCTGTAGTGTAGGGGATTCCCCCTCTCTGACATAATAATTTGAGTGACTTCACTGCTGCTGTCCTAACTAAAGTGTGTAGTGATATGAGGGTTGAACCTCCATTACAGTCTCTTACAGGTGAGAGCCTTCGATTTGCATCAGCTAATAATGAGGATGGAGCTCGTGCAGATGTGGGATTATGGAGATGTGAATATCAGCAGGGCCGGAGCCCAGAGATTCTGAGTGGTCAGGCCATGGACTGCAATGGAGGTCATAGTCATGCACACTACATTTTATTGATTTGAAATTTAAATCAGATTATCTACTGTAATTTTGTTTGTGTGTGCTAGCTACAGCATGCATTAACATGCTAAGCTAAGGAAGTCTGGGGGCATGCTCCCTGGGAAAAATTTTGAAAATACATGTTCTGGAATGGCATCTGGAAGCTATTTTACATACACGGTCTCTTTCTACTTTTAACACCAAGAATATATCCAGGTAATTTTGAGCTACTGTATACCAATTAATTCAATTTAATGTATAGCCAGCAGCTAATTTTACTTTCATGATACAAAGTGAGTTTAGTTCTTGAGATACTGAAGCAATTTTGATTGTAATTGTTAATACATAACATGCATTATCAATTAGCCTATTGTGCAATTCTATGCAGATGGTTCACTGGAAAGTAATTTGAAGACAATTAAAATGGATGTAATGGCTTAGATTAACCAGACTGAACCAGTGTAATAAGAGTATTGATGAATGCTCTATTAGACTATCACGATGACTGTTCTATTAGAGTATAATGTGATGACTGCTCTATTAGAGTATCTCGATCTTTTTGCAAATTCAAGTGACTGAAAAGTGGTCCGGCATCGGCCCTGAATATCAGAAGACATTTTTTGATGTTAAGGTATTCAATGCTAATGCTCCTTTACATTGTGGTAAACAAGTATCCTCACTTTAAAGATGTTTCAACTTTTGAACGTGAGAAACTATAGTGCAAGTATGCTGCATCTGGCTACAAAACATTCAAATGGTGCAAGATGTGTATGATAAAGTATGTAATCATATAAAAGACCAAAAGGTGCTGAACATGTTCTCACTGGAGAAACTGTGTCCAATGTAAAAGCAGATGTGTTACATGAAGGGAGACAATGCTACTAGAACTAAAGTTTATAGATGACTGACTAAGCAATATGCACTCATTTATTAACAAAAAAATAGTAGCTACCAAAGCTTCTTACTAAAGTAATTTTATATTTGGTTACAAGCACTGGCTAATAAAATTTGGAGGACCATGACCCCAATATCCATTCCATTTTCACCATCTGTGAACATTGAATGTTTGGATCTCAAAAAATTTGTGACCTAAAGGTTTTAAGACATAATAGTCATTTTCAAATAATATTATTTTGCAGAGGATTCAGCACATGTATAGTTACTATGTTCTTCCTTCAGGTCACATTACCTGTAACGGTTGATCGACACTCTCCTAAATTGAATGCATTCAGACCTGTCATGTCCTGTACTAAGTTTTATTATTAGAATATCACCTATCCCCTTGCTTTTCTTATCCTACCAATATATGTTTAGATACAATACACCTGTACCTTCTACTTCAACCAAACAATTAGCACGATAGCTATAGGGTAAGAAAGCTTTTGAGGAAATGCTTCAGAATCCCTATTCTGGCTGCCTTTAAGATGTGATCTGTATATATATGTGTATATTTAGATATAAACATTTTTACTGTATATAAATAATGATATTAGAGTTTTGTGATTTTGAGGTTAAGCGCAGTACAATAAGTAGTTTTACTACCAAAATCCTAAAATATTAAGTACCTATCATGCTCTTAAATAAAAACTGATTTTAAATTAGCTAGGGAAAACATATTCTGCTTTTCCACTTTCTTTAGCAATTCTTTTTCTTCTGACCTATTTTGCTCAATACTTTGCTAAAATTATGAGCGTAAATTAACAACTATTAAATGCAGCATCTCAACCTCACAAGCATATTATGTGGCTGTTCTATTAGAATATTTTACATGACTATTCTATTGTATATCTCCATCTCTAACTGCCCTTCCTATATTACAACAAGAAACTGATCTATAAAACTTTGTGTGATTGTTCTATTAGACTATCTTGATCTTTATAATGCTTCACTTTTCAAAAAATCCACCTATTTTGCAAACATTTTGTTCATTGCTTTTACCATCCTATTTTTCTAAAAATTTAGCCCTAGCTCATCCCTAATATTTTGGTGACACCAAAAAAATGGAAGAAAGTTTATGTAACTATGATTATGCACCGCTAGACCTGTGAAAGTTACACGTTGATGTTCTGCGGAATATTTAGGATTATGCTAAGAGAGGGAGTACATGTACTCTGCTCTACAAAAATTTAATGTGAAGCATGCAAGAGCTTTAATGATATAGGTCTATTTCCACAGCCTACATGTTATGCATTGTAGTAACCAACTTCTAGATAACAATTATTAGCAAAAATATAATATAATCAACACAAAAGAGCAACTACAGCAACTGTACCATACAAAAGTAATTACCACCTATATACCTAAGTAAAATTAACAACAATACAATTAATGTCCTAGTGGCTTACACTTAAAATCCTATTACAAGAAATAATGTATACATTAAATCCAAAACGAACTGTTACCACACATTTTCACCCCCAAGCCCTCTTTGTCCATGCAGCTGCGAATGTTACGTTCTGTGACAGGATGCTCCAGATGGTTTGGACACTTCTGTGACAAAACAGCTCCTACCCCACATAGGAAGGCATCACTTCACTGTAAAAATTTAGTAGTAAATTGCTCTGCCACAATACTCACTACTTTTAAGTAGTGATGTTCACTACTTTTTGCAGTGAACGTCACTACTTGGTGGTCAATGTAGTGACGTTCACTACAAAAGTAGTAGTGAACGTCACTACACAAAAATAGTGAGTATCGTGGCAGACATTAGTAGTGACGTTCATACATTTAGTAGTGATGTTCACTAGTTCGTTTTTACAGTGTTAACTCACAATCAAGATTGCAATGAGCTACATAGTAAAACTTTGGACTTTTGGCTCCTTCAAAGGTTTGTTTCTTTTGGCTCCTCTCCCTGATGCCATTTCAACTTCAGGGGAGCCAGGGTTGGCCGAGGTAGTAATTTGCTGTAATAGTTCACAAGTCCAAGGAATGAACAAAGCTCTATGTTACCATTATCAGCATCAATAAAACTGTTGATCTAAGTTTTCTAGTGTTGCTTGTGCATGGCACTCTTTAAGATGAGAATAAAACTGCCAGTCTTCAGCACAGTGCTCTGAACAGTTCTTTTCTAAACTCTAAAAGAAGAAAGATCAGTGTGATTGACAATAAAATCTCTGGAGGCAAATGGTCTGGGGGCACAGTTCCCCAGACACTATAGATTTGCTGGAGGGCTTAAGCTTTAATATGCAGTGGAAGTATAGCTGCAAATGTAAGCACTTCAGCTCTATATGCATGCAGTTTTGGTAAAGCTGAAAATGATTATATCCACAATAGTTCAGTACAATCAGCCAAAAAGGCTTTTTCTCAGCTTTGAATTTTAATTTTGTTACTGTATGTGCAGTGTGTACAATTTGAAAGCAATTTTGTGATTCTGTTTTTGAAACAAATAATATTACCACAAGCTCAATTGTTTGCCAAAATTATAATATGTGACTGGGCCTGCGAAAATAGGGCATGTGGGCACATGATTTTTGCCTACTTTTTCACACTTTCTTCACTCATAACTTTTTGTACCATAATGCTATGGATATGCAATTTTTCATCTCTGAGTAAGCATTTAATTGGCTTTAGGATGCAAGTTACAGAATGCAAATGTTCTATTCCAATACTGAGATACGACCTGCATAGTGATGGGGTGTAGTTTGTGCCCACATGCCCTGTTTTCGCAGGCCCGGTCACATATTGTGTTTGCTTTTGATCTTAAATGGAAAAGCGGTTCATAACAAAATAATATAGCTATAGTGCTTTTGAGCAAGTGATGACATTAGGATCCTAGCCAGATGTTTAACAGTAATGGTGAGATAACAGTGCATGCAGAGGTAAGAAAAGAAAACGTTCAATTTCATTGCAAGCATTAAAGTCGTTGACTGTTCTATTAGAGAATTTCAACAGCTTACAAACAACTGAATCCTTATCTAGCTATGTATAATCTACTGCTACTAAAACTGCAGAACTACATACTACACCAGGAAATATAAGGGGATTGACATTTGTCATCATCATCAATGCTCTGAAATGCCTGCTGCCTCAGGACTGATCATTCTGTCATTGTTCATCCATATTACAACATACATTGCTGGAGGAGGTTCTTTTGCAAGTTTATGAGGAACACGCATGGACCAATCTATGGAAGGTGTTATACAAGGTTGGCCACTGGAAATTCTAGATATACAGGGAGGTACAGCATAAATATTATTGTTGTTGTATGACTGTAGTGTAATGCAGAATTTTAAAGGGGTTTGGGGGTGCAACTCCCAGAAGCTGCAAGATTTTTGCAATTATAAGGCTTTAAAATTCATCCTGACTTAATCTTTGGTTGTGAATCATGGCTATCTCCTTCTGTACACAATGCTGAAGTATTCCCTCCCAATTTCAATATATATCGACGTGATAGAGAGGATGGTTATGGTGGTGTCTTCATAGCCTGTCATAACACCATAGTTTCACACGAAATTCCTTACTCTGGCACCCAGGAAGTAATCACCTGTAAAATAAAGTTATCTAACACACAATCACTAATTGCTTGCTGTGTCTATAGGCCTCCAAACCGATCTATTGACTATATAGAAGCCATATGCAGTACACTTGAAAGCATTATCTTATCCTCTCAGAATGATATCATCTGGATTGCCGGCGACTTCAACCTCCCTGATATAAACTGGACTGATTCTAATATAATTGGTTCCAACTACCCTCTATCAGTAAATAGCACATTTTTGGATTTTGTGAATACTTTTGGACTCACTCAGACTGTTGACTTCCCAACCAGATTAAGCAACACACTAGATATCTTTTTAACCAATAGACCCTCTTTAATTAATTATTGTACACCTATAGCTGGCATTTCTAACCACGAAGCTGTACTGACTGAATCCAACATTAGTATCTTTGTGCAAAAACAACCAAGAAGAAAAATTTACCTGTGGAATAGAGCAGACTCTAGCTTAATAAGAAACTTCTTTTATGACTTTAGCAATGAATATCTGCATTCCAACACCACTGACACACCAATCAACCAGTTGTGGACTGACTTTAAATCTGCTTGTCACTTCTGTCTGGACACTTTGGTTCCTAGCAAGTTATCTTCGAACAAGACATCAAACCGACCATGGATCACCACCTACATTAAAAGAATTTGTAGACGAAAGAAGCGAGCTTATGCTCAGTATCGCCGAACATGCTCACCTGCCGCCTGGCAATATTATAAAACTCTCAAAAATTTAGCTCAAAAAGAATGCCATCAAGCCTATAATGACTACTTTTCGAAGCTCATTGACTCCAGTTCCACAGCTAATTCAAAAAAACTATGGTCATATATCAAAAAGCAAAAATTTGATCACGTTGGAATACCCCCACTGTCACATGGTCATACCATCACTGATTCCACCCACAAAGCTAATATCCTCAACGATTATTTTAGCTCAGTGTTTACCACCGAAGACACCCAGTGTACTCTCACACCAGATGAAAGCCCTTATCTTGATATACAACCTATTTCCATTACTTATGCTGATGTCTCCCAGCTCCTAACAACTTTGGATGCTCATAAAGCACCAGGACCAGACAAAATCCCATCACATTTACTACAATTAAACTCTCAAGAAATTGCTCCAGTACTAACTCTGATCATCAATTCATCACTTCATCAAGGAGAACTTCCCATGGACTGGAAACGTGCTAATATTGTACCTGTATTCAAAAAAGGAGACAAAACACTTGCATCCAATTACAGACCAATATCGCTAACCAGTATCAGCTGCAAGATCATGGAGCGCCTAATTCACACTCATCTCTTCTCTCACCTAGAATCAATAAATATCCTCTGCGACCAACAACATGGTTTCCGACCTAGAAGATCATGTGAATCACAACTTATTACTACCGTAAACAACATTTCTAAATCTCTTGACGCTGGTTTTCAAATTGATATCATTTTTCTAGATCTATCTAAGGCATTTGATAAAGTCCCCCATCACCGTTTATGTAACAAATTATCCTACTATGGTATTAGAGGGGAACTACTAGCATGGCTACAAAACTTCCTCATCGGTAGGCATCAACAAGTAACTCTTGATGGTTCAACCAGTGAGTCACATGCAGTTAACTCGGGTGTCCCCCAAGGAACAATCTTAGCCCCTCTATTATTTTTATGTTATATTAATGACCTCCCATTATCAATCAATGCCAACATTGGTCTTGTATGCTGACGATACCATACTTTATACTGTTATTCACTCTACATCCGACTGTTTATCACTTCAAAATGATCTCAACTCCTTATCACAATGGGGCACTAGATCTGGTATGTTTTTTAATCCTGATAAAAGTGTATTCATGAGAATCACTCGTAAACACAATCCGATCACATACAACTACACCATTAATGACATCTCTATCCAAGAAGTTTCATCTACTAAATATTTAGGAGTTACAATCACCAATGATTTGTCTTGGTCCACACACATTACTAACATCACATCCAAAGCTCTATCAGTCAAAGCATTCCTACAGAGAAATCTTAAGTCCTGCCCAACTCAAATCAAATTGAAATGTTATAATGCCATGATAAGACCAATCTTAGAATATGCCAATCCTGTCTGGTCCCCTCACATAAGAAGAGACATTGATAGGCTTGAACGAGTACAGAGGCAATCTGCCAGATTCATTATGGCTGACTTCTCGCGTTTCAGCAGCGTAACTAACATGCTCATTGACCTTAACATTCCCAGCTTAGAACACCGCAGACAAGTATCTAGTATCACCCTCCTCTACAAAATTGTTCATAATCTCATTGATATATCCCCAGTTGATTTAATCCCTGTCACTTCTAACACCAGAGGACATGATCAAAGATTTCATCATATCTATGCAAGGACCAATCAGTACAGTAATTCATTCTTCCCTAGATCAATTAGACTGTGGAATTCACTCCCACCTGACCTAATCCAACAACAATCATTACAAATTTTTAAGTACCAACTGAAATTATTATTACTTTCCCCTACCAATCAGTAATTCCATAATCAATCATATTGTAAAAAATTTTGTATGCATGTTTCATATGTGCGTTAATCCTCAAACTGAGGCTGCACATTTTTGGAAAATAAAATAATAAAAAACGTAAAATGGCTTAAAACTAGTGCTAAAAACATGAAAAATGCTAAAACTAACAATGCTAATCTATAGCTACCACAATATCCCCAAGATTTTTGAAAACTTATTTTTCATGGGGGGATGCCCCTGTAGAATCGCCTATATACAAGGTTGGTTATCATTTGTAAAGCCTTCAAGCAAAAAGAGTCTGGACTCATGATACAAAACACTAAGGGTCACTAAGGGAATAAAATCAGATCCAGGCACTTTCAAAAGCACTAAATTCTGGTCTACTGTGGCTTGCAGATCTTGCATGGTGAGAGGATATGATTGCTGGCACCTATCAATGTATTGCCCCACCACCCCCCCCCCTCGGGCATATATGGGGCTATAGTGGGGATTTGACCCAGCTGAATGTCAAATGCCCCATAGTAGGGCAAACCTATATTGTGTCAAATCCCCACCGTTGGCCCCAGTTGCATCACGTTGATTTACTTGGGATTTGACATAGCATAGAAAGTTACAACAAAAAAATATTTGGGCGCTTAATGAACAATCATCAAATGCCCCATAGTAGGGCAGCAATTTTGTGTCAATTCCCCCTCAGTGTAAAGCCCCACTTACGCCTGAGGGGAGGGGGGGAGGGGAGGGGGGGAGGGGAGTGGTGGGGCAACACATTGATAGATGCATAAGAAAAATGTAGTAGCTAGCTATCAGCTCTTTTAAGTCGTCTTGAGACTGACTTGGAGAAAACTTTCAAGCCACCTTGGGACTTTCAAGTCGCCTTGAGATTTTCAAGTTGCCTCAGTTGAGATTTTCAAGTCGCCTTGAGACTTGCAAGCCGCCTTGAAGCTGACTTTCAAGTCGTCTTGAGACTTTCAAGTCGTCTCGAGACTTTCAAGCCGCCTTGAGACTTTCAAGTCGTCTTGAGACTTTCAAGCTGCCTTGAGACTTTCAAGTCGTCTTGAGACTTTCAAGCCGCCTTGAAACTTTCAAGTCGTCTTGAGATTTTCAAGTTGCCTCAGTTGACATTTTCAAGTCGCCTTGAGACTTTCAAGCCGTCTTGAGACTTTCAAGCCGCCTTGAAGCTGACTTTCAAGTCGTCTTGAGACTTTCAAGTCGTCTAGAGACTTTCAAGCCGCCCGTCTTGAGACTTTCAAGCCGCCTTGAAACTTTCAAGCTTGAAACCAAGTGGAAGCCGTACAATCGCGAGTTCCCGAAAAGAGAAAAAATAATAATTAAGAAAAAATAATCGATAAGATGCGCCAGGCGGCTAATCGCGAAACTCTCACTCGCAAAATTAAAATCGTTTCAAGATGACTCCAGTCTTTAGGTACTAACGGGCACTTGATCCAGAAGCCGTTCAAGCGCGTACGCAAGGCATCGGTTTATTCTCTTCCTAGCCATCACAGTGAGTGCTTTGTTTGTCCATTATAGGGGGAAGAATGGTAGCGCTGATATTATGGCTGCTTTTCACACACAGAAAAGGTTGGGTGGGGTGTTTATTACAACCCTACCATTTAGAAATATTTTGTGGTCTAACCACATATCATCAACCCTCCCATATGGTATCCATGTCATAAACACTGAACTTAAGGGTGTGAAGCCTGATAGTCTTATATGGGAGGATTGTGTGCTACTGTGCTATTGTCACTGTAACTAGCTACTGTGTACTTACTCTAGCACATTCTCTGATCAGCTAGTGACATTGACAGTTGCAAGCATTTATGAACGGTTGTATACAATCACTGGACTGGACTAGTGGACTGGACTGGTGGACTGGACTGGTGGACTCAGTTTTTTTTGTTTGTTTTTCAGTTTAGCACATATTTGGGCAACTGGTCGTAGCTATTGCTACATTGAATGTAAAATATGCAGATGAATCTGTCTACTTGGCACTGTCTGTTATCTTAAAATTGTGTGCAATTCTCTCTCTCTTGGCATATTCTTTATTGTACGACTACCGTTTGTCTTATCATGAAGTACAAACCATACAGTACATGTGTATGTAGTGTTGTAGTATCCATGCAAGTTATAGTCATGGAGTCAGCTAAATCAAGTGGCGACAGTTAACTGTCTTGCTATTTATTCAATAGTTGATAAAAAGGTTCTATAGTTTTTGCACGACGGCAATAACAAGTGAAATCACATGCACAAGATTTCAACCAATCAAATTGATCCATTTTGAACTTTAAACTATAATTACCGCATGTGACTTCTGTTTTAGATTTGTTTACATGCAAGAACTATTAGAACCTCTGTACATAGCTGAAGCTGGGCAATGTTGACAAGTCTGGCATGATCACACCTTTCTTTGGTTTGTGTGTGGGTTTCTTTATGTGTGGGGGAGTGGTCTAACTACATGAGACTAACATACTTTCAACCAGTTGCCCAAATATTTGGTTTAAAAAGGGAAAATACCTGAGTCCAGTAGTCCAGTCCACCAGTCCAGTCCACTAGTCCAGTCCAGTGATTGTATACTACCTTTATGAACACATGCTAACCAGACTTAAATTTGCTGACTATACCTATGGTGTTCCACTTTATGACACACTGCTGCTAGCAGGCTACACCTAGGGTTTCCAGGGCTAGAGCCCAGTATAAGTCCTGGCAATTGGAACTCAATATGCCAGTTTAAAGTAGTCTTGCATGGGTAAGACTGCCAAATTTCTGGTAATCACGTAAGACTGGCTACGCCACTGGCCACTAGTATAGTGACATTGTGATTTGTACATGCAGACACCGGCATAGGAAGACTTCGGCCAAGCCTAGCCATCTCCTCCTATTTAGCTTGCAACTCACACGGTTGCTGCCGCATGCAGCCTTGCATGTTCATATGTGCATTTATACAAAGGTGTTGTAAGTGTCATCACTACAATAATAGCACTACAGCTACAATGTATAGCTATCTCTTCACTACCTATTCTGCTAGACAACTCTACACCTATAATGCACGTGCTTGATGTATGCATTGTTCTTCTCTTTCTTTTAAAAATTGGACTCTACAGGTATTATAACACTAACAGTTACCATTCTTATAACTTATATCATAGAGTTTCATTCTTGTCCTTCTGTTAGAATAAACACCTAAGACATCTTGTTCTTCTTCAAGTCTCCTGTGCCGTCATCAACACTGTCTCCTGTATGATAGGTGCACAATCAGTAATTCTTCTGACAGGTAGCTAGCTCATGTAGTAGTGTGTTTTCAACAATGGCACAAAGTGTGACGATGATGGCTGAAACACTGAGTAGACTAGGAATTAATGTATCCTGCCTTATATTTTATGCGTGTACAAATCAGGATGAAAATACAGTCTTTATCATAGATTACAAATTAATATTGCATTAAGATATTTAGTTAATGAGTTAACCTTTTAAACTGAGGAATCTCTGTTAGCTTAGGCTACACTATAATGTGCCAATTAACTTATAATCCATAAATGGATTTGGAAAAAAGTATACAAACTAGACATATTAAAAATTTAAAATAAGAAATAGGGATCGCTAAAAAAGCCACAAAACAAGAAGGGATCGCTGGGATGGTAATGTAAACCACAAAAATTCCTATTTTGACTCACTTCAAAGTGACAGAGCATGTATAACTAAAGATTTATGAGAGAGTCAAAATAGGGATTTGTGGTTTACATTACCACCCCAGCGATCCCTTCTTGTTTTGTGGCTTTTTTTAGTGATCCCTATTTCTTATTTTAAATTTTTAATATGTCTAGTGATATTAGCATTTCAGATATACTATCTCGCATATTCCTTCTCCATGGTCGATTCAGGACAAATCTAGCTGCTCTATGTTGTATCATTTCTATTTTATTTATGTCCTTTAGGTGGTATGGGTCCCAAATTGCAGCTGCATACTCCAGCACAGGTAAAATAAATTGTTTATAGCTTAGTTCTTTAAGTGCACGTGAACAGTTTCTTAAGTTACGCTGTAAAAATCCGATTAGTCTAGTTGCATTGTTGCATACATGGTTAACTTGTGGTCCCCAAGAAAGATGGTGATCTATTATTATTCCAAGGTAAGAATGCTGTTCAACAACTTTGAGGGGTTTGTTTGACATGTGATAAAGAAATGTTGTTTTATGGTGGTGTTTGGATAACTGGAGAATGCAACACTTGTCAACATTAAATTTCATTTGCCATGTTTTAGCCCCAAGTATTTAAGTCTTGTTGTAATAACTGATGATCATTAGGAGAATTGTTTGGTCGATAGATAAGACAGTCATCAGCAAATAAACGAACAGTGCTCTGAATATTTGATATTAGATCATTAATATAAAGTAGAAATAGTGTTGGTCCTAAAACTGTACCCTGAGGTACTCCAGAAGTAACTTTGCATGGGGATGAGTATGTGCCCTCAATGACTACTTGCTGTGATCTGTTGTGAAGAAAAGATGTAATCCACTGAAGCGTTTTCCCTCGTATACCGTAATAGTCTAATTTCTTCACAAGCCTGGCATGTGGAACTTTATCTATGACTATGGGTAGGTTGTCACGTTAGTGTATGTATTTGGTTGTATGTGATCATGACCCAGTACCAGTCCTAAAAAGAACTATTGTATTAGCTAATTTAAAAATAAAATATGGCTTCAAGCAATAAAAGGTAGTGAAATAAGAGATGAACGATGGTACTACAGCAGGGGCGGATCCAGGGGGGTGCATTTCGCAGAAAAGCAAAAAAACAAGGTCACAGCAAACAATGGCTGCCCTTTACCAAATGTATATATATAAAGATCCTTATTCATAGCTTCATAGTTAAGCTACACTATGACTGCTTTATTAGAGTGATTGACTGCTCTATTAAAGTATCTCAATCTTGTATGCAACTTGTTTTTGAAAGGGATGGGGGCATGTCCCCCCCCTGGATCCACCACTGCAATAGAAGGAAAAAGCTCCTAAACATGTTGGTCTAACTCAATACAAATTTCAATGTTTAATAGCTACAGTGGAACCTCTCTATTAGACACTGGGACCCAGAAATGTTTGGCCATTTTTGCTATATTGAGTTTGCAACATTTAGATCATGCCACCCTGTCCAGATGTTCTTGATAGTCACAAGTGCGATGAGAAATCCACCCTGGTGACAAATGTTCCATTGCACCTGAGAAAAGAAGCCTGAAATATCGAAATAGAGTGCGAAATCCAAGGGATCTCCCAAATCCCCTGCATGGGTATAGTCCCTGAACTTATTATGTACACATGAACTAGCAATAGCAAATATACCTACAAGTTGAACTATAACATAAGAATGACCAAAAATAGATATTTTTAAAAATTTTGTGTATAATTATATACATATTTACATGGAATAGATCAATAACTTATATTGTACTGACGTAATACTTTATTGGCCAATTCAATTTGTGCTGATACGACCATTCTTTGATCTGGAGTATATGGATCAGTAGTATTTTCATGTTTTCTGTGAAAACCTTCAATTGTAGATTTGATGGTACACTGTAAGTCGTCTTCTGTGTATGGAAACTTCAAAAATTCCATTATCCTTTTCAATTCAGTATGTAAATCAGTGGCCAAGTTCTCATATTTTACAACCAATGTTGGAGTCTGTGTTGGCCGTATGTAATACTCTAAATGGCGTCGCCATAGCTTGGAAAATTTCCTTAATGTATTATTCCAGGCGTCACCTGTTGAACATTAATAACTAATTATAAGCCAGTTGGTGCCATTACAATAAAAAGTGTTAAAATAGTGTAAATCATTACCTGCTGCAAAATAAATCCCCACACATTTATAAGTAACAATAAACACGACTACATTCAGTTAGTGAAGACAGTAAGATCACTCCCTGTTCATAATGACTGCGTTCCTTTTTACTGGAAAACAAGCCAGAATTTGCATAGATTTTGGTGGTTGTATTGACACACAAACCATTCAATGTGTTGCTAACCAAGACATTAAGCATTTGACTGTATGGTGTATGTACTAGTAGTAGAGCTGAGCCCTACCAAGAAAACATCTAAAAAGGAAAAGTGGATTTTTTCTCAAGAGAAATAACATTTTGGCCAACCATATGATGAGGGGGGTCTCATTAGCATACATGTGCAGTTTGGCTCCATTAGAAGTTTTGGAGAAAGGTGTAACAAATGAAACACTATTGTGGTTTCCCCATAGAAAATGTATGGTGAAATAATTGATTCTATACTTTGAAACATTTTTTTGCGGATTAAGCAGTACTACAAATATGTCATATTTCAAGAACTTGTGTATGAGATTCTATCCTTGAGTTATGAAATGTTTTTGAGAGTTCTTGTACATTGTTGGTAGCAATGGTTGTGACAAGTTGTGTATGCAATGTGTACTTACAAAGTAGCAATGTAGATGATATATATAGGAACTTAGGCATTAGAGTTTCTATCCAAAAATTCTTTATAGGTGACAGGAAGTCTAAGTAGTAGTTGTAGTGATTCTGTTTGCACTCAAGGTTTGATAGTTAAGCTGTACTCTCTTATTATTAACTCTTGGTACTACTAATCACATTCACTCATATGGTAGTGATCACATACAGTTAATATTGTGACAACACTCTATCTGCTTATGGTACACCCACTCAAGAATGATGAATACACCTGTCAACACACATAATGGTCTATATATGTAGTGTAGGTATTTGTATGTGTCATATTCAAAGAATTCCGTAAAAATCACCTGAGGTGATCAATGCAGTGAACAATTTGTCCAACAGATGAGTGGACCTACTAATGTATACTTGTATATTAGGGATCATGAAGGTGTGGGGGTTTGGGCTCTTGTGGACAAAAATATCACCCGAAAACCAGCTTCAATTTTCCTTCACGACAGCTTGACAGTATTAGTAAGACATAACCAAGCCCATAAATGTACTCAGACCAACCCCCAAATGCCTCCAAAAAAGGTTTAAAGGAATTTTAAGTTCAACAGAATTTTCTGCAAACTGACTGACTGCCTGATGCATTCAGCCAAACAAATTTTGACTTTAGATAAGGCTACTGGCTTGATTTATTCACTCACTTCAGCCCAAGACATGCCTTTTTGTCAACCACAGCAGCTACAATGCATGCATCATGGACTTTCCTTTGTCCTCCAGTCCTTTTTACGGCAACACAAAGCTCAATAGTGCAATTTGGCTTCCCTTCACATTGATCACCCATATTTTCCACAGTGAACAAAAACTAAAAAGGGATCTGAGAAAAAAGTAGTGAAACAAGAGAAATTGTCTATACCTGCAAAATAAGTATTTATTGGACATATAATCCCTAATGCAGTCATGGTCATAGACTGAAGTACGTACATATAGCCACTACAGGTATAGGCAACCTCTCTTGTTTCACCTATTTAGCCATTCCCTTGTTCCACTACTTTTTTTCTTTGATCCCAAATCCAATTAAATTTTTTTCCTTCTTAGTGTGTATAAGAGCTGTGTGCGGTACAAGAAGATTTGCTACACATGTTGAGACACTGACGTCAAACTTGATAGACATACTCAATGGATCCTGGTAGCCAAACTTGGGTATGTGACTATCATCCACACAGGGGAGGTGGTATAGTGGTCTGCCAGTGGATAAAGTACATTGTACAGTTGTAGTGATTCTGTTTACTTATAAGGATAGTATGTAGGCACTATCAAGAGTACATACTCTATTATTATGTACTCTTGGCACTATGTATGTGATAGTTTCTTGCTGTAGAGATCACATTGAGATAGTATGCGATGATGTCTATACCTGGCCATGTTGTCTGTGTACTTTACACCCTGTACTCTATATCCTGTACTGTTTAAAGCACAATGCTACTTCAGTGGAAGGGAGGCGGAGGTGGCAGCAACAACGGCAACTTTTGTCGTTATCTGTATGTATAGTAAAGTGTGTCCTCTTTCAAGCCTTTAGTGTAGTCCCTCCTCTTGTTCAGGTAGCACTACAAAGCACTAACAAAATTATTTTTATTAAACATAGTAATACTATTCTGTTGAAAGTAATAAATCAAGCAACGATGGTTGTACTGTAATCATTGATGATTACTGCTACTGTTAACATGAAAGTCGTGATCACCACTGTAAGTCCAATTACTCCATTTTTATAATTGTGATTCACACCATTGTAAACAGCAAACTGAGTAGAATTGAAATATGTATCGCACCCCTCCCTCTACTTTTTGTACCGAGACTATTTGACTCACATGAAATATTTTTAGTACTTGCGCAATACTCATTACAGGTGCATGCGTCAGCACGCGTAATGACCTACCTTCAACTCAGTGGTTAAATGACAAAGGTCTATGCAACACACTGAAAAGTAAAACCTTGCAGATGAATAACTAAAAACAAATTACTAAACATGGAATAAACAGGATGTGAATAGCATCATTGATCATTTCTTATTGATCAGATATATGCCTGCTTCATTTTAAAATTTTAGTTCTTTTATATAGATATGATATATATATATATATATATATATATATATAACTGTTCTATTACGATTAGTCTGGCGCGGCCACCCCTTCACAAACAGGAAGGGTCTGGGGACTCTAGCATTGTGTACTTGTGTGAACTTACTGAAAACTGGTGCGTCCAATCAAATCGTTTGCCTCCTCATTTAGTGACGTGGATATCTGTTTTGGCTAACTTGATATGTGGCAAACTATGGCTTCTGTTTTGCTTGTCTTGAGTCTTGTCTAGTTAGAATAACTTACCGTGAAGGAATAAGGATGGCATATTAAAAAAGTACAAAGAGTATGAAAGTTAGAAGCAGTGAGTTTTTTTCCAACATTAATATTCAACTGGATATGAATGTTGTGATGACTAACCATAATGATGCAATCTAATTACAGAAAACCATGTTTCTCCCACTAATTACATTCCATTCACACAAATACACTATGCTAGAGTCTCCAGACCCTTCCTGTTTGCGAAGGGGCAACCACACCAGACTATATTACGATACATGGCCTACGATGACTGCTTCATTACAGCAAGTCTCTGGCCTAAGTAAAGGTATGTGGTCCATGTTTTGCTTTCACCATGCTATTTATAAGTATAGGAAATCACACACATTTGAGTACAATTATTCCATAATTGCATGAAAATGTGTGTGATTGCCTACTAATCACATAGTGACCACCCTTCATGGTTTGTAGTACACATCTACCCAGTTCCATGTGGCCATTAACTTCTACCAGGTGATTGCATCATCCTTCTTTGTATTACATCATTTGTTGTTGCACTTCACATGTCAGCAATTCTGATTGGCAACTCAAAATGTCTACATATGTTGCACTTAAAAGGCTTCTGTTATTCTGCTACTTTATTGGCTACTTGATAGTGCAATTACAGAAACAAGGCCATGTGATTTGGGATTAAGGTGGCGGTAACCGCAAAATTATTAATCGATACATGGATTTATAAAATTCATAAAACACAGAATAAAGAGTGCACGAAGTTATATGCTGTATCATGTTTTAGCACGACCATTACACTGTTGCCATAAGAAATTTCACACTGCTAAAACACGTGGAAATGCGGATACAGAGCAATTCAGGAACCCCTTTTATAATCATCTTCACGTCAATTTACTCGCAGCCTTATACCAAGACGGATCAAACGATGGGTTATTCAGGTTTTCCCAGGCAATGCCTAGGGCGTAATGAGTTTACCATAGTAATAGCGTAAGCAGACATCATTCTATTTATATAATTTCCCTGTGCCAAGCGTCCACAACTATGAAAAGTGGACGGTAGTGCTAGGATTACGTACACGGAAAATTTTTTTTCGGGTATTGCGCCCTTCGCCCACCTTTGTTGCACAACTACATCTTGTTATACAAGGATTTAAAGCTAGTATACTAGAAAAATTTGACGTAGAAAAGCCGTCTTCGCCATTTAGGATACCATACTAAAACCACAAATTACCCTTGCCGCCAAAATTTCGCGCAAAGGATACGAATCCCCTTAAACTAAGTTTCTATACTACTCTACTTACTTTTGTGAATGTCTTCTTTACTACTACATATTAAACAACGATGAATTTCTTCTTACAACAAAGCCACGCGCTTTAACACGCAACGTAGCCATATTATTATTACGTAAGTGTAATCGCGTGATCTAATAAAGCAAATTCTTGTGGTAATATTATGGCTTCACTTCATAAGGCTTCCCATTAGATGGGTTTCCGGTATACTGCCACCTTAATTGCACTCCTACTATTGAGACTAATGTATGGCAAATTAAATCACTATGTGATTAGTACAATAACAATGATATAATCCAAGTACATTGCTGGGACTGATCACTCAGGACTGAAAATTGACATAAACTGTTTCTTGAGTCACCATTACAATAGTATAGTGTCACAGTGTAAAGGATTAACCATGTTGTGCATATAAGTGTTGTACTATCATGCTTTTTAATAAAATTTCTATATTTGACTATTTGCTCAATTGGTAAACAATACCTTATGCTGGCTCTTGAGGTTAATAAGTTCAGTAGTGGTGATAACCCCAAACACAACATTGCAGGCAATAATATTGCATGCAATTTAAAAACTTGCCCATTAGGGGCGTGACAGCCGCTTCATTCACAAGTCTGTAGGGGTCTGGCAGCCATTTCATTACTCATTAATGAACTGCCACTATTAGCAAGTTTTTTATCTCACATAATTAGGGCTTGTGATGTTTGCATTTGGGTGGCACCATAGCTGATTGTATAATAGCAGAGCTGCTTTGTCTAGCTATGTGGTAATTAGCACTTTGGCACTCCCATATTTAAGTGCAGCTGTGTTTGCCATTTATAAGGGCAGCAAGATCATATAAGGGATGAGGTCACATGCTGAATAAGGAGTATGGTCAACTTGTCATTGTGCTCTGGTTTTAGTGATCAATGTATCATGCAGCTACAGGAACCTACTAACAATGAATACTACTATTAATCATCAACAATCAAGGTGTCAACAACAAGGTAGATATAGGGTATCATCAGGATACAGACAGGTCCTATAAATGCATGTGCACGTGCTGTGCATGTGCTGTGCATGTGCTGTGCATGATGCACACCTTTGTTTGGGTAGATACTGCACATGCGCCTTTTGATGCATAGGAATTAAAAGTATAATGAAATTTATCGCATGTAACATACAAAAGTCCTGTACATAGGGAATGTCCTGCACATAGAGTTGGTACCAGTATGATGTTGACTGGAACCTGTCTATTAAGCATGTCATCTTTTGGCCAAAAATTGTTGGCCTTAGGCAGGTGGCTAAGTGGATTAATGTATAAATATATTTCTAACTTAAAAGAGTATGGGGTTAGCCTTTTGAGAGGTGGTCTTTCTATAAAGGTAGCCGCTAAGACAGTATTAACATTCAATTATGTATACAAAGTGTCCTACTTACCAAAGACAGTAGTTGTAGAAAGATGTGCTGTATCGTGATTTTTCAAAGCTGACTGCCATCGATTCCATTCAGCAAGGATTGTATCAAATGGATTTCTAACAACGTAAATGATACTATGTCCATACAACCACTTCAAATCATTAGCATTGGTGTGATGTATTTTAACAGCAATAACATTATCAGTATAAACTCCTTCTCCTATCATTCCATTGGAAATATAGAAATCATCACAATCCTTGTAAGTACCAGTGTAAATTCCAGTAGTGGTCTCTAGTAGTTGTCGCACCCATGAGTTACCTGATCCAGGGAAGCTGAGTAATGCAACAGTTTTACCAGTCTTCTGAAAACTCATACTCTTACATTTCTGAAAGTGTTTAGGCATAACCACATTTCCTCCATTGGTTATGTTTACTGGCTTCTTTGCCTTCACTAATGTTAGACCAGTACAAGCCAGCATTTGTTCTTTGAAGTTTGAGGAATTTAGGTTAGGTATTCCAAATGCTGTCACAATGCTGTCTATTTGAGATTCATTAAAATTACGTAAAGGCTTGTACCGACCTTCATAATAGCCACTGCCACCGATTGTCAAAACACCTTTCTTTCGAAGCATTTCAAGCAATTGTTTTGTTTCATTGTGACTTGACTGAAGACTTTCGTTGAGGATTGACCCCAGATTTTCATTGATGGTTGGCCTCAGACTTTGGTTGAGACTCGATCGCAAACTATCGTTGAAAGTCAATGACCGTGAACTTTCATTGAAACTTGACATTACACTGTCATTGAGAGTTAACTTCAAACTTGACTCACTGGGACTGGCGATTTCCACGGTCACATCACTTAGTTTGCGTCTTAGCTCAGCGGCGGCTATTCGTACTTTGTACTCAGCGCTGATGGATTTCTCGAATGATTGGTAAAGCAATACGAAGGTAGATATAACACACAACACAATGCAATATCTTGCTAGTACACAGATCTTCTTTAACATGTAGTCTCGATGGTCACACCACTCTTTCCTTAACCATAGATGACCCTCGAGTTTATCCGAGAGTTTATCTCTGATCTGTCCGGAGTAAAACCTTAAAAGGTTGGAAATTATACGGAGTGATTTACGGAAAATTTTATCGATGATTAACGCGCATGGGGCGCCCGCAGGCATGAAGCGTTGTAAACCTTAATGACCATGGATTAATTAACGCAGTGACGGAGAAGTAAGTCTGTAAGACCGTATGTTACAGTCTTGGTTAAGTAGCTCGTTTGGTAGACTAGTAGTTCAGGAGGGGCACATGCCCCCTCCCCACCCCCCAAATAACACAAGATCGAGATACTCTAATAGAGCAATCAGTCACAGGCTCTAATAGAACAGTCACCACACATTACAGTATTGAGAATCCTCTCAATATGAAAAAAAAACTAACATCTGCACCACTATCCATGCATGGTAACACTTAGCCTGCAATGCACATGATCTTATGTATGCCATTCTTTTGGTTCATATAGCTAGCTGAACTACTCATGACTGTCACTTTCAATTCTTGAGAAGGCAGCATGATTTTGACATTTGTGCATCATAACCAAAACATATGAAATTGCTTAAATAGCTTTTAGGGGGCTGTAACCTCCCCCCCCCCCCTCCCCCCATTCTACTACCCTGATGGCTCAGTGGTACACACCCCTTTCCAAATCCTGGATCCGCTCCTGAGTTGAACAATTGGAACATCAGTGGTATCACATGACTAATGTACTAATGTATGTCTGCATGTGTACAGTATGTGACACACTACTTTACCCGGCCATGGTGCAGGTTGTGGTGAGTCAAGCACCAACTGGTATTCACTACAAGCATAGATAATACAGTGTATACGCTATATTATCTATGCTACAATTAAGGTTTCAGTGGATTTGATGCCAAGTTAGTTGCTAAGTCAGCTCAGTGCTGTTTCCTAGAGCAAAAAAATTACTCACAATGCAGAGCTAGTAGCTTACCCCACAGCTGTGTCACAGCAACTTGATATTAAAGGCCATTCCAAATAAATGATTCTTTCTTTCTTGTCCTACACTTAGGCATATTTGTACGTGGACAGGCAGTCCATTTTCATAAGATCAGCAGCCGATATTTGCCTGAGGACAACTGTTTAAAACTTTCCCAGGCTTGGAACACAGAGGTACATCTTGCACTGGCACCCTTTTTTCCAAGCCTGTACACTCAGTATGCAAGAAAATAATACAGAATAATGGAACATTTTAGTGCTGGCAGTAAAGAGGTGCAGACAGCATGGGAAACAGAGAATTTATATGGAGGATCCTAGGAGAGCTGATAATTATGATATGACTGAGACACAAACTTGACTAGAGACCTTTTTCCTTTGTCGTTGCGGTGTGCAGGTCCTGTACATCTCATTAGTTTTCCCTCAGGATATATGTTTTAGTTCCATGTGGAACATACCTTCAGGGCTGTACTCAACTTTAACAACAAAGAGCATGATTATGTAGCCAAGTATTTAAATGTTGTATTCTATTGGAGTAATACTCCTTGGCATGGCTTGTGTTTAAATACATCTGACTAGCAGACACACCAAGCTTCTATGAGTCTAATAGAATTAGAAATAGCTTGCACAGAGATGAAATATATTTTAGACCAAGCCTATATCAGTGCCCAACATGTTGTATATGCTTTCATTGTGTAGTTACTAATAGTTACTGTTTTGGGTAAATGAGAATGGTATATGCATACAGTTTTATTTAGTCTGGCTAATTACTTTTGTCCAGTTACACACCACACACCCAGTGTAACCTAACTGCGGTCCCACAATGTATGTAGCTAGCTAAAATGTTTTCTCTTTCTAACTGATCAAATATTTTGCCGTATCCAAATACTGCTAGGCTATAGCTACCCAATGCAGCATATAGCTACATAACAAAAGAGCCGAATTTACACTTGGGCATGTGCTTTGCTGTGGTGAAAAACTTTGGAGTATGATAATGATATCATCATGCATGCAGCTATAAAACTCAGTAATAGTTATTGTTTTGTGTAACATGACTTATAGTAACAGAACTTAAGTGAGACCAATAGCTGCTATGATTACAGCTTTTACAAAAGTTTAAAAATTTGAAACAGTAGCACGTTACAGCCATACTTTATGTGGCTACTGTTTCATCAAGTGTATAGATCTATTACCAATGAATGAAGATTTGCTTCTTAGCAACAATGATTATCCGTCATCCAGTATAGGAGAATTACAGTTTTACACTGGTCATAAACACCCATCCTAATATAGCCTGCAGGAACATTGGACACCTTGACTATTGCTGGACACTATTTATGCTTTGAATGAGACAACATTCCCCTACTAACCTACATGGTTGATATGTGAAGGTTTGGAAAGAAACAAAAAAATACCATGTACAGAATTCAATCCCTTAACACTAGATTAGCAACAAGCATAGTGTAGTTATGACATAGTCACCTCATCAAGTATGTGTAGATAGGCTAGGATTGCAAGAATGGCAATTAAATTAAATTTAATGCAATACACACAAGCAACCATGTATGGATAACACGTCACATGTTCCTTTAGCTATATAGCATGAGGGTATACAGTGGAATTATCTCGTAGACACTTGATAATGTGGATACCTTCATAATCCAGATGTAAACCTTAGGAAAATTGGATAGTAGGAGATTATTTGTAGGTCCCCAGAGTGTCCATAATACATCATAGTACAACATTACACAATAATTACGTGACATCAACACACATACAGCCCGGATGAACACTAAATTCATGGATCATTGGATGGTCCGTGGCATTTTATCATTAACTATAGGTGAATGCATAGCATTGAAGGGGCAAGTGAAACAGAATAGAAGTGATATAATTTTGTGGAAGGGCATTAAATAGGAAAAACAAAAAAAAAGAGATGATGCCACAGACATAGCTACCTGACAGACAATAGATTCTGAGCATATCAAATTTATATCAACACACACCCACAAAATATTAATGTTTATCACATACCAGTCAGTATCTCAAGGTTGACAGAAAAGAGTTATATCTATCACTCGGTAATCCTAAGGCTGCAGCACATGTTGCTGTAGACCTTCGGTGCTGGTCACTGTAAAGTGTTAATAATAAATACTTTAGGTTTAAGGAAGAAAATTCATCCCTCCTGGAGGAAGTCTGAGTGTGGCCCAGACTAGACATTGGGTGACCTGCAGTTCGAATCCTGGGGTTGGAGGGATTTTTTTCCTTACTTTGGCCCCTTTTCTGTTACACCTTTCCAGCTATAAGTCATTAAGTCTAAGTCCTTGAAATTAGGTTAGGTAATCCTAAGGCTGCAGCACATGTTGCTGTAGACCTTCAGTGCTGGTCACTGTAAAGTGTTAATCAAATAAAAAATAATTTTAAAAAAACTCATATAACAGGAGTTAATAATAGTGGAGTATTGGTTATAGGTGGCAGGGCTTATTGGTGACGCATATTGAAGCCAACTATAACTATTGTGGGTTGTTGGTTGTAATTATTTGGTCTACATGTTGATTACCTTTATCCCTTATAAGGAAGATGAACATACTGTACACTCAACTAAATGCAACTAGCAACCGACATGAATCCATCAGTTATTATGGTGGGACCCGTGCCCCAATGAATTGTGTACATGGTGTACTTGTTGGAAAATAATGTCTATTCTCTTTTCATACTACAAGCTATATACCTTGTCCAGTGGTAGGGACTATCCAGAAGTCTTCAAAAGGTTATATGTGACTGAATTTGACAAAACCCGGCTTCGACGCACAAAGCTTCGTTAGGAGATATGGCGATTTTAAGTAATCATGCATTGTGTAATAACTTCCCAGTGCCTACAGCTGTGCAAACAAAATTTGCACCAAGTATGCATCTATTTACTAGCTATCACTGAGTGGGTGTATACATTTCTGATACGAAAAAATAGCCCTGTTTTGGGCAGCTTTTCTCGAGCGGGTAATAACATCACAGGTGGCAGTAATAGGGTGGCAGTAATAGGGTGGCAGTAATAGGGTGGGAGGGTGGCAGTAATAGGGTGGGAGGGTGGGCCCAATATAGGGGTGCAAAATGAAGCAAGAAGATGATTGGAATCCAGAGGCCAAGTTTGGGCTCTCCATGGCCCTCAAATCACTCCAAATTGACTGAGAACACTATTGGCGAGCTCTCTGTGAAGTCCCAGCTCACTACACACCATTATCACAAAGCCATGGCCATTCAATGGCACCAATCTCCCACTCGTGGCTTTGACAGGGTCGGAAGAAAGCTGCCACAGAAACCAGACTTGCCAGTCCTGAAGGAAGTACAGTGTGGAATATGATAGTGTATTAGGCCAGCAATCCATTTCTGGTAAAAACGTAAGTTTGATTTATTTGTGTGTGTGGAAGCCTTGTTATGTGAAATCCGGTCACATATACTGGTTGGGTTTGTTGATATACTGCATCATCACAAGCAATACCTATAACAGTAGTTACATTACTAAAGGATTATTGTCACAGGAGCCAGGACTGCTTCAAGCTCGGCTTCAAGTTGCTTATGCCAACATTCCTGGTATCCATTATGAAAAAAATACACTAAGACGTTGCATGCCCATTGCTATTGAGCAACTGTTCTATTAGGGTATTAATACCAGATTTCATTATTAGAGTGTTAAATAGCTAGACTACAAGTAATTAGTGATGTGGGAAATCAGTTTATCAGCCAAATCGCATGAGAAATCTTACATGTTACTGACCTAAGCAACATTACTAGTATACTATTAGTAACAGCCATCATCTAAGCACACACAGAAATTAGCAAAATCCTATCAGTGCATCACATGATTAGCCGCAAGATTTGACTATTGGTACCAGTGATCACCACTAACAAGTATAGCCTGAGCCCCATCCCATTCTACAATGGAATTTGAGTACTGCATATAATAGGTAAGTATATAGTTATATACACACATTACCTTACAGATTGTATAAAAAATGAACACTAATAAGTGAATGAATACATATTAAATAGTATTATGTAACATACAAGTTAAATATGAAAACGTTCTTTATTATCAGTATCTAATGTTGTAATAACGTAACACATTATTTGCTTGCTTTGATACAATGTTTCTTTGATCTTGAGCATATGGGTCAGTCACATTTTTATGTTTTCTGTGAAAACCTTCAATTGTAGAATTGACAGTACACTGTAGGTCATCTTCTGTGTATGGAAACTTCATAAATTCCATCATCCTTTTTAATTCAGTATGTAAATCAGTTAGCAAGTTCTCATATTTTAGTACCAATGTTGGAGACTTTGTTGAACGTAAGTATTTCTCTAAATGGTCTCGCCATTCTCTGGATGATTTCTTTATTGCCTTTCTCAGGCTCTATACCTGTTGCAAAGAAAACAATCAATTACATGTATATGTGACTGGATTTGCAAAAAAGGTCTTGCACACACACATCCAATTTGCCAACTCTGACGACTAAAAACTTCAGATCAGAAAAGGCTATTGACATGAAATTTGGTACGCACCAACTCAGTAAAGGAGAAAATTCCAGGTTTGTATTTTTCAAGTTCATAGAAATTGGATGTGTGGAAAATCTTTCTTGTCATATATGTCTAATCCAAAAACAGCCAAGCTGTAAAAAAAGGTGCAGCCCCCTAAAAGGCCATGGTGAAAAAAGATGTGAAATCCAAGGTGGCGGCCAAGAAATGGCTGTGATGGTAGGTTAATGGTAAAAAATTTAATAATGACAATTCAGGTGAATTTTGTGCCAAGATCAAGTGGCACCAAATTCACCTGAATTGTCGCTATTAAAATTTTTACCATTAACCTACCATCACAGCCATTTCTTGGCCACCACCTTGGATTTCACATCTTTTTCACCCCAGCCTTTTTGAGGGCCGCACTCTTTTTTTACAGCTTGGCTGTTTTGGATTAGATTTCACTTCTTTTTTGTATTTGTGTACCCCAAAGCCAGCCTATGGCTGGCTTTGGGGCCTTTTTAACCTGTCGTTTTTTCTTTACCACAGGAAGAAGAAAAGATGAAGCAGATGTTAAATACTTTAAATATTTCTGAATTTATCAGTAAATGTACAAGTTATATATATTTATTACAGAACTCTCTACATGGTGGTTTCTTTGCAACTTAACACTCTGCGTACAAGGTGACTCTTACATTTCTGAAAGTGTTTAGGCATAACCACGTTTCCTTCATTGGTTATGTTTACTGGCCTTTGCTAATGTTAGACCAGCACAATTAAGTCAATAATTGGTCTTTGAAGTTTGAGGAATGTAGGTTAGGTACGGTATTCCAAATGCTGTAATAATGTTGTCTATTTGAAATTCAGTAAAATTATGTAAAGTAATGTACCTAGCTTCATAGCCGATGATGCCATTTGTCACAATACCTTTCTTCCGCAGCATTTCAAGCACATATCTTGTTTCAGTGAGACTTGACTCTAGACTTTCACTTTAGTCTTGACTTTGTACTTTTATTGAGGCTTGTCTTGGGACTTTCAATAATAAGGCTTGATGTTGGACTTTTATTGAGGCTTATCTTGGGACTTTTGTTGAGGCTTGGCTCCAGAATTTTAATGATTCTATTCTCGTTGAAACTTTACGGAATTATTTCTTTGAGACCTGATTCTGGACTTCCAGTGATACTTGATACTGGCCTTTCTGTGAGACTTGACAATGAACTTCCATCGAGATCTGATGGCACTATTTCATCTTTTAGACTTAACTCAGTTTCATTGCTTGATGGCAATATTTCATCAATATTATCAATTGACTCTGGACTTCGAGTAATACTTGACCATGGACTTTCTTTGAGACTCCTTGGAATTTTATTGAGGCTTGACCCTGGAATTTTATTGAGGCTTGACCCTGGAATTTTATTGAGGCTTGATCCTGGAATTTCTTTGAAACTTAATTTCGTACACAACTTGCTTCCGGAGTTGGCGACCTCTGCAGTCACTTCACTCAGTTCTAGACTCAGTTTGCCGCGCTCTAGTGCAGCTGCGACTAAATCCAGTTTGTTCTTAACAGTGATGGATTGGTAGAGCAATATAACACACAATACAGTAAAACATGTTGCTAAACGTACACAGATTTGAGGCTTTATTAGTATGGGGCGCCGTTTGTACCAAAATTGTGCCAAATGCCTTATTTATAAACTATAACCATACTTTATAAATCAATGCACTACTTTATAAATCATGGACATATACTTTATAAATCATATGCATGATTTATAAACCATATACCTGATTTATAAATCATCGACATACTTTATAAACTGTAACATTGATTTATATAAATTATACATGTGAGTTGTAAACTATAATACTTATTTGTAAAGTATAAACTCTGATTTATAAATTATAATATTAATTTATATATCAATGCACTACTTTATAAATCACAGGGGTGGATCTAAGATTTATAAAAGGGGGGGCTAACTCAAGGTACTAATCTCTTGGGTAGAGGTGCGCAAAGCACACTTTCCAGCATGCTTTGGAACTAGGGGGGTCTAGGGGCATGCTCCCCCAGGAAAATTTTTGAAAAATAGATGCTAAAATACTGCAATTTGGAGATATTTCCACATAAAATTCATAATTTTTCTGCCTGTAGATATTTTATATACTGCCTTTAGGTTACAGGTATGGCTCTCTGAAGCATTTAGCTAATGGAAAAGTTTGGGTAGGTACAGACAACCAAGTACATGTTGCACCCCTCTCACAATTGCACAACACTGAATAGGTGCATGTTAAAATAATAATGTTGAAAGTGGAAAATTTTGAAATTTGAACAATACAAGATTGAATCTGAGAACATTTTCAATGGAAATTGTGAACCTGAATTAAGTATTGCCATACATATTAACTACACAAGTAGATGAATGAAGCCCTTTAAACAGACCAATGCACTTCATTGTATGTATAGGTGCAGTGGAAAAATTCCATAACAGAACTAACTACATGTTTCCAGTGAATGTTCTATTAGAGTAGTTAGCTGACTGCTCTATTAGAGTATCTTGATCTTGTACACCTCCAATGCTGATCTGGGTCCTTGTTGCATAAACTTTAGCATAAATCCACTGATAATACCTTGGAAAAATGTTTATAAGGTGGTTTTATGAGTATTTGTATTATTAGTGATCATATAATTATGCTAAGATAAAATTTCATTATAATACTCAGCATATTGATCAAATAAATATGAAGGGGGGCTTCAGCCCCCAAAGCCTCCCCCCCCCCCCGAATCATGTGTATAGTTTATAAATCATACACATGATTTATAAATCAATAACATACTTTATGGACCATACATGCATAATTTATAAATCATTATTATGATTTATAAATTGCACACGTCAGATTAAGTATATTTTACAAACCATCATCACGAGTGACTTAGTTTGGTTATTGTTGTATTTTATAAATCATTGTCGTAGCTTATAAATTTAACACATACTTTACTAATCACATGTAAAATTTACGTTTGTAAACTAGCACTATGATATATAAATCAACTTGATGGTGTAATTTAGTAGCCATACGTTGTTGTTCAGTATCGATAGTTGGAATTCATATCAGTATTACTTAGATGTGCATCAAATGATATGGAAAGTATTTGTGGCATGTGACCCAGCACAGGATTCAGCAAACTTAGTACAAGCTTTGGCAGCTTTTGTGAGCCGACTTGCACTATTGCATGCACTAGCTAATGAGAGCAACCCGGAAAAGTGGAGTATCACCATTACCAATGCCCCTGTCATCGTTGTGGGTAACTCCTCTACCAGTAATTCCACTAAGTGTGCCACTCTTGCTGGCTACTCTTACACGGTGTAGGATTTGGGCTCAAGCCAACCCATATATCAGAGGCGAACTGATCGTCTTTAAAACAAACCCTCAAACAAACCGCATGACTGGAGACCCACTGATAATTGCCACCAGAGATTTACGGACGTTCATATAAAGAAACCACATAGCGTAGTCAATCCTTTGTATTTTCCTTCATCCTCCATCTGCCATACATGATAAACCAGGATAGCGGCATCACCGTAGCACTAGATAGCCGCGCTTCAACGCATGGTTTGATTGGTTTCTATAGATTTTTGTTTTTAAACATGATACAGCGGTACAATATTGATGAAAAGCTAGTTGCTGACTCAGATTAGTTTATATACAGCCAACCAGCCTAGTTTAACTGCGCCCTCCCTTGCAAGAGGCAGGTGCTGCCAGACTACCTTCTGCCTGCCCTGATCACTTTTTTCCATAGAACATGTTCAGTCTTGTCCAAAGGGCGGATTTCCTTCTTGAGGGATAATGAAGTACATGCAATATGTAACTGCCAATGACTTTTTGAGGTCTGCAACAACATTGTCATTGAGCCCCACCTTCAGCCTCTTTCTGGCAAGATCCTTCATTACAAACTGCCAACCATGATGATAATGCAAGGCTTGACTTGACATTGCAGCTAATATAATGCTTTTTATGCATGCATCTATCATGACATCAATATGCAGAATCATGATGGAGGGGTTAAAACATCTGACACCAAAGTATGACCTCTCAAAACTTTGCCACCACTCAGTTTTATAAGAGATTGACCAAGCTCTTGAGTGTTAATTAAGCATGGTCTTTCTTATGGAGTAGTGATGAGATGGGTGAGATGTAAATTAAGCTTTTATTTGTTGATCATGAGATCTGTAATTATGGTGGCCAGGCCAGTTTGCATTGTCCAGTTGCTGGAGCACCAATTGTTGTGCAGGTGGCAGAGGCTAGCTCATATCTAAACTTTGCAATCTGTAGCGTCATGAGCAACTGGACAGTGCAATTTTTAGGTCCATTTGTGTTTGCTTAAAGAAAGGGGAAAAAAGAGCTAGCAACCCATGCTCCAGCAGGCAATAAACAAGCTAGCTAGGCAACTAACAGGGTCCACTGTTCATAACTGTTTCTATTCTGCATAACTGCTGCTGCTCCTGCCATCATTTATTTCAAGCAACAAGGGACCTACAGATTTGGAGCTGTTAATGCAAAAAAGCAGTTAAGATTATTATATAACACTTCAGCACATGCAGTTACCTATAATATGAAACCTACATGCTAAAATAATTTCACAGAAATTTTGTACAATGAACTTAATCGACTATGAATTAATGCTAAATAATAATAATTGTTAAAGTATATGTCAGTAGTCCCAGGCTGCTGCATTCATTGTTTTATCTCTATGATGCCTTAAATAAAAATAAACATGCATGCATTATTGTTATCAGTACCACACATCCCTGGCATTGTTTGTCAATTTTCTCTTAGGTTAGCATATTGTTAGCACTGTCGTTCCTACATATTTCGGTGAATAATTAGGATACAGTTAGGAAGTCCTGGTCCCACTATAAAAACTGGAAAGGCAACTTTACGACCGAAAACATTCTAATAAAAACGTGACATCATGACAGTGAATAAATGTATCATAGGTATGCAAAGAAATTGTGAATTGTAAAATGTAGATCGGTTATGAGGGTTTCTCCAGAGTGATAGATTCCTTTACATGTATAATAGAGTAACTGGAGGGAGGAGCCCCATCTGTAGTTCATGTGGTAAGATATAGTCTGAGCTGCATTTACTACCCGTACTTTTGTATGGGATTCCCAATAGTTGTTCACCATCAAAAATTATTGGGCACGCTGCTAATCTCATTATATTGATCATTTTGTTCAAATAATAAATGCGCATACCCTCTATTATAATCTTTTGGGTACATTGGGAAAGGTTCAAATATACTAGCTATAGAAGGGATGGGTATATAACAGCAGCTTAAATGGCACAATAGATCTAATTGTAGGTTACTTGATACCCGGTCTGTTCAAAAAGATTGCACCACAGGTAGTTAAGAAACTTGTTTTTAAAATCTGCCATGCAAGTTGTTTAGTGGTAGAATTTTACAGGTAATTTTCCTACTATTACAGGCTATGTTCTATCCTATGCACACTACTACACAAACACACACATGCTACGCAAAATAGACTACGCACATACACAACACTTAGTGTCTGTTAGTATACATAATAGTGAGTACCAGGCAACAGTAGTTATAATTACTAGGTTGCAAGGTGAATCCATAATAGCAAGTGACTGCACTAGTACTATTAGAATATAAATAATACTATACTGCTTATTTATTAGAGTACCATAGTTGATTTCAAAAATAAGGGTTTAATTTCAAGCATCAGGTGGTGGCCAATTTTGAACAGTCACCACATTGAATTTTGGAACTATACAACATTATGAATGGTTTTGATTTTGTACACATTTTGCTGTCAGTGCACTACCGCAAATCGACACCTTGTGCTGTCAGCAAAAGGGAACAAAGGAGGAGAAAGGTAAGTCCATCATCTATGCATTGCACATATAAGCACCAAAGGCACCTTTGACGCTACAAGCTGCTGGAAAAACCGGTTATTAACCGTATTGTCTATGTCAAGCCAATTATTTGCTAAGGAGCCTTTAAACTGGTTTTACCCACCCACGTGGTAAACTATAAATTAACCCTGCTGACAAGTGTTAACATCATAATTCATAACATAACCTCAAAGCATGTGTAAATATGTGATTGTAATAATAGGAGGTTCATGATCACTTTGGTACCACCCAAAGGCTTCCAACAGGCATGTTGAGTACCATTATGTCTGCTAATCGACAATCAGACAATAACCAGTCAATATCCGATTATTCACCTTCCAATAACCGGTTTTAGTAAACTCTGCAGGTTCACAGCACTAGTATACAGTAGAATGCCACATGTCCTCCTTTGTTTCCTTTTCCCCTAGTATACAGTTATTACAGTAAGCAAAAAGCATTTGTTGGTGTCTAACAGTAAAATAAAGCCCATAGCTATAGCCATTGTTGAGTTCTGCAGCATCAGGCGGCAGGAAGGTTAGTTGTAAGTCATCAGAAAATTTCACTAAACATTTTTTTTAAATAACTAACTGATTCATGGCATTTCTGATCCACACCAAAGGCACTGTCAGGGTTTATTGTACCTAGCAAAGCACCATGAAGCTGGTTTTTGGGCAGTGCTACCTCATGAACCTTATACTATAAAACACTTTTGTGGGATACGATATTGCAATAAAACGTGTGGAAATTGAGAAACACCAAAATAGTTATCGGTATTGAAGTCATACCCTATTGGTCCCCCTGCTCAGTAGGAAAGTAAACAATGACCTTGTTACCTTGCTGATAAAAAATTTTACATACAGCTGGTACTGTTATAATTAGTCATGCATGGGATATTACGTATATGCCATATACTATATGGTACATGTTTCAATAATGTGCAGGGATTTTTTGAAATCTCCTGAACTCATTAAGTATACATGTACTACCCATTACATCTGTCACACCTATAGAGTAAATGGATATGTAAAATATAAAACAAACAAACAAATTTAGATTTGAACTATGTTCAAATGCAGAGTAAATTAGAGGTGTTTAAAACAACCAAGGTTTCTATCAATAACTGATGTTGTAATGATGTAATATATTGTTTGCTAACTTGATATGTGCCTGTACGATCTGTAGCATATGGGTCAGTCACATTTTTATGTTTTCTGTGAAAACCTTCAATTGTAGAATTGATGGTACACTGTAAGTCATCTTCTGTGTAGGGAAACTTCAAAAACTCCATCATCCTTTTCAATTCAGTATGTAAATCAGTGAGCAAGTTCTCATATTTTACCACCAATGTTGGAGTCTTTGTTGTACGTAAGTATTTCTCTAAATGGACTCGCCATGCACTGGATGATTGCCTTACCCTAGTATTCCAGGCTTTACCTGTGGTAATGAATGTAAAAAACATTTCAAAGTAGCAATACCATACCATCACAAACACTGATCACAATTATAGACCATGTCAACTTAATTACATGATTGTCTCATGGCCAACCAACGTACCCCATCCATGGGACATATCAAAGGAAAGAATAATGATAGAATACCACAAAATTAATTGTGTATCTGAATGCTCTCCTGACTATCAAATTAAGGAAGGTAACATTGACTTATTACCATTCATTTTCAACCATGTGCTGCCTGTTACATAGCATAACAATCAAATAGAAGTACGAGAAGTGCCTTTGCATTCAATCCACTCTAGGAGGTGTGATACAAAAACATTAGCTGAAATTCGGTCAAACTTGAACGCTCTATTAGAGTTTTATTATAGTAATTTTGTGGATTTCAGTTAATTGAAGGTAAACGATCATGCTACAGTTGCTTACTATACCACGATCCATTAGAAGACTACAAAATGCACCATAAGTGGTAATAAATTCATTGGTGGTATGAATCACGTTAAGAAAATCTTCAGTGATAGGTATTTACCACACATGACCACAAATGTCGCCGAAAGCCATATGAACACGCTTAGCATTTCTAAGGATTTAATTAAGCAGACATACCATAATGAACCACCACTCAAGGATCCACTGTATACTGAAGTTAGATCTACAACTATACTGGAGATGCAAGTTGAATTACGACAAAACTCCCTAATAGAGTAGTCACCGCATTTCTGCTAATGAATCATGACTGATGATGTACAAGTGTGACACAAATGGGGACAAAGGTAAAGTCCATAATAGACAGATGAAAACAGGGGCAGAGAACAGTACTCAAAAGTGGGGGGGAAGTCATGTGGGATGGCTATAAGTTACAAAGTGTTTTAAAATCATTAATTGTATCTTAGTGTGCAAAGCACATTAGCATGCAAAGCATGTCAATACTAGGGGGGTCTGGGGGCATGCTCCCACTGGAAAATTTGAGATTTGAATGCTTCGAGATTGAATCTGTGAGCATTTTTAGTGGTACATGTGTTGAATAGGATATTCCTATAATATTATGGCAATGACTATCATTAAGATACTGTACAATCAGATACATCAGTAAATGAAGGCATTTCAGATAGACTCATGCTCTTGATTAGTATAAGTAATCACACACATTTGAGTACAATTATTATATAATTGCATAAAAATGTGTGTGATTGCCTACAAATCACATAGTGACCACCCTTCATGGTTTGTAGTACACATCTATCCAGTTCTATGTGGCCATTACTTCTACCAGGTGATTGCATCATCCTCTTTGCATTACATCATTTGTTGTTGTACTTAAAAGGCTTCACATGTCAGCAGTTCTCATTGGCTACTCAAAACGTCTACACATGTTGCACTTAAAAGGCTTCTATTGTCAGCTCATTTGATTGGCTATTCATTATATCACTTTCCTGTTGCACTTAAAAGGCTTCTGTCATTCTGCTATTTTATTGGCTACTTTACAGTGCAATTACAGAAACAAGGCCATGTGGTTTGGGATTAATTGCACTCCTACTGTTGAGACTATAGTATGGCAAATTAAATCACTATGTGATTATGTATAGATATAAGTGTTAATAAAAACATATTGAATTTATTGTATAGCAGGATCAACTTATGATTCCGCTGAATGTTCTATTAGAGTAGTTAGGTGACTGCTTTATTAGAGTATATCAATTTTGTGCACTCCCAGCACTGCACCGATTCATGCAGTACTCCATCCTTTAGCACAAATCCTAGTAAATTAAGACAAAGTAAGTTGGCTAATAACTACAATAGTTGCTTTACCAACTGAGCATTGGAAAAAGTGAGGGGGCACTGCCCCTCCACTGTTGAAAGTGGGGGTCAGTTGCCCCTTCTGCCCCCCCTATTTCTCAATCCCTGGGGTGAAAAGGCATGCGCTGGGCTGAGGCTTGAACAGTGAAGAAATAAAGCCTATAGCATTAACATCATACAGTACGATAGTAAAATACATGTATAATGGAGGTTTGGGTTTTCCTGGCCACAAAAAACCAGCTTTACAATACCATCTTAGTGCCTTGGCAGTATTGGTTAGATATAACCAAGCCCAAAAGTGCCTTCAGTATATAACCCTAAATGCTTCCAATAGATTGCAACAATTTTTTTAAATGTATGTAATTAAAGCACATAGTACAGATGAGTGGCAACCTTGCAGATTAAGATCAAAACAGTCATTGCGAATAGAAACATGCATTGACAATGCTATGGTTACCTCATGTCTGGCAGAGCCACTTTCATTTTGTGCTATGGAATTTTCTACTGAATGCCTGCCTGATGCTTTCAGACAAGCGTAACTAGATATGGCTAAGGCTGTCTGCTCCACAAATGCCTCCTACCACCAACCGTCTCACACACCAGTACCATCCACTTCACTTTATGATTTCTCCCTACACAACTAATTTTTACATGAACAGTCTTTATTTGTGACTGGAATAATCTGTAATTGAATCTGAATCAATTACCACTTCACAGAGGAATCTCCAATAACTGTACTGATATTTTTATTAATTTACTTATGAATGTATTATGATGTATAATCTGTATGCATATTTTGTGCTGAGCCCCTGGGTGTCACTGTCACCAGGTAACTACCCAGTATCCAAATTCAAAGACTACGGGCTTGATTTTTTTATTGTTTCATCCAGAGATGTGCCTTTTGGCATACCGTAGATATGTACAATGCATTCATCATGGATTTACTTTTGTTCTCATTGTGTCCCATTTCTAGGGACCCGCCGATTATGCTCATAATTTTATCTATTATGCTATGCTGCACTGCTCAAAAATTTACCTATTATGCTTAAATTTATGCTCAAAACTTACCTATTATGCTCAAATTATGCCCAATTATTTATGCCTCAGTTCCCATGCACTGCTAATAATTTCCAGTTTATGGATAAATAATAAGTGGCTGAAGCACAAACCTACTTGTCAAAATGCATATCCAGAAAAGATCGATATACTCTAATAGAACAGTCAGTTATGTGATTGTTCTATTAGAGTTACTGACTGTTCTATTAGAGTATATCGATCTTTCTGTGATAGCTATTTTTATAAGCAAGAATTCATACTGTTACAAAATATTCTACCTATTATGCTAGCATTACGCTCAATGCTTTCAGGCACCTATTATGCTCATAATTATGCCAGCATAATCGGCGGGTCCCTACCCATTTCTTTTTGCTGACAACCAAAGGTGTTGATTTGCGGTAGCATGATGGCTTTCCTACTATAGTAATCATCCATATCTTTCTTGGTGACAAGAGGTCCTTCTTTTTCTGTTCATTTGTTGCATTGTGAAACGGGCTGAGCATAGAGGAAAGCAAAATGCAATGGTCACTTTCACTTTCAAGATGGTTGGGGCACACAAATCATCCATGTTTTTCATGGTAACTGGATTGATTGCAAAGGCACTTCTCCTACCTTTTCTTTGATTGTAACCTGTGTAATGAGCTCGTTGGAATTTTCCACCGTAAATGATTGACACAGAAGTCCTTCTCCTAGCGCTTCTTCGTTTGTAAAGCATAATGGACTGACCATATAGCTGAAAATGGAGCATAATGGCCACTTCGCTATTCAGTAATTGATGTTTGGGGAAAGCATGCATTCAGGAGAAAATGATAAGTCTGTATGGTACCATTTGTTCTGTTCTAATGTGTGTGCATGAGTTCACCAATCATAATAATGTTAACAAACAAGCACAACAAAAAATTAAGAATTTTAAGGGACCATAGAATAAAGGGTAGGAAAACAAGGGAGGTGCGTACAGCTGAAGATATACTAGTCGACGATAAATCCCTACTTCAGGTATAGACTGATTCCCGTCAAACATACGGAAATTATCATGTGGTGCTACTGCGAATTGACACTTTGCACTGTCAACAAAGATAAATGGCACACAAAGGAGGATGTCGTACACGCAGATAAGTCCATAAAGCATGCATTGAATGCCGAGAAATTTTAAGTATTCAGTGTGTTGCCAATGGTATCTAGGTGTACCAAATTTTCATGTTTTATACCAATTCCTTACCTTCCAAAGAATTCACTGTACGAGTATATAGCCAACATGCCTCTTTAGACAGTTTTTAAACCAAGGTTCACTGGAACAGGCAAGCTCCAAAAGGGTGGGTAGAAGGTGGCAAGGGGTTAGTTTAAAAAATTAAAGAAGAAAGCATAGGGATGAATTAGGCCAAGTTATGGGCCATTTAGGTATCAAAACTGGCTAGAATGAAAGGAAATTTACAGCACAGGTCTTTATTTAATACCTGGAGCTGTATAGCCACATACAAAAATCCCCACATTGGTCAGAGGGCCCCAGGCCGCTCGCATGGATCACCATTGTGCTTGGGAAAGCAGCCAGCAATAGCAGATCACCTGACTATGACATTGATAGTTTATTCATGTAGTTTTTTTTTTTTTTTTTTTTGCTTGTTGAAAAAAATTAAATCTGCTCATTCTGTTGCCATGGGTGATAAGACCAGACCCAGCCACAATTTTATGTCTGAACATGTGCCTCAACTATCAATTACTGAAAAGTTTAGTGGCCATTATGCTTTGTTTCAGCTATAATGATTACGTTTAACCTGTTATACAGCATAAAAATGCTGGAAGAACAGTGTGAGAAGTACCTCTGCAGTCACTATGGAAAATACGGATGATTTGTACTAAAACTGTAACCGACTGACTGCCTGGCACCTTAGTAATTAAGGATACAAGCTTAATTTTTTCACTGTTAGACATTGCTTCAATTCCACAGGTAAGTGCCTTTTGGTATTCTGCAATGGACTTACCTTTGTTTCTTTTTGTGTCCCATTTCTTTTTACAAGCAACGCAAGGTATCAATATGTGGTAGCACTTTCATGGCTTTTCATGCTGACTGTTAGTTAGTTAGCCAGTCAGTCAGTAGAAAGTATTTCCTTAAAATTTTCGTAGCAACCTTTTGGAGGAATTTCAATTTTTAATCATACTGAAGGAACTTTTGGGTTTGATTATACCGATACTTCACATGTCTTATCTGTAGGGGGCCTGGGGCATCCACCCAGAGAAAATTTTTGAAAATTAGCATGTAGGATTGATATTTTAGACATGCTACAGTGAGTATTCTATAAAAATTTAGAGAAAATTCAAAGTATACAGACAGCTAGCTATGTATACATTTTGTGAGTACATGCATTCAGAGTAGAGTATAGTGGCTTGTTTGTTAGCATAAATTTAGTCTGGGTACAAAACCAATTATTAATTAGTCATCAAGAAACTACCACTTCATCACAAATACCACTACCATACATATCAGGCAAATCACAAGTGCCCATGTTACAGCTAATATTGTAACACTTCTGTTCAGACTAATAGCCTTGATGCAAATACGATCGTTTTATATGCATGCCTGAAAGGAAAGATTCGATTATGGTTAGGCAGCAAATAACGTTATAGTTACAATCTTTATAACAAACAGATGAGTCCTACAGATATAACGGAAAAGTCAAGTGGGTCAAATTTTTGGGGAATTTGCAAGTACTAGTGTTTTAATACTTTCACATTATCTAATCACAATGTATACTAAATACCTAAAGGGGTAAGCTTCTTTACAGAGTGGTTTAACTCGTGTATCCGCATTCAAAAACGTGCCGTGAATTCACTGTAAGACTAGTTCTCACCTTTAAGTAACATTTTTCAACTTGTAGAACAGCAAGGGCACTACTGAAATGCCTTTATTTGAGTGCTTCAACACTTTAATTTGTGGTAGTCATCATGTGAGCATAAATTTATTCCCACAATCGATTTTGGTCTAAGCTTGAATAAAGCAAACGGAGGGTGGTACCACTACCTCATCCAGATCAAGGCCATGCTTGCGTTGATGAAAGTGGCTTGCTCTTTTAGAAGTGCATTCAACCACTTTCCTGGAATACATTTCAATGTACATCAGTGTAGATTTAGATGTCACCCTGTAAAGAGGCATACATGACTAATGTATCCTCTGGAATTCCTTTGATCTGAGGTGTCAAAGTGTTTCATATAAAATTACACTACTTAAGACTCCACTACTTACCAAACTCAGTAGTTGTAGAAAGATGTGCTGTGTCATGATCTTCAAAAGATGACTGCCACCTATTCCATTCAGCAAGGATTGCATCAAATGGATTTCTAACAACGTAAATGATACTATGTCTATACAACCACTTCAGATCATCAGTGTTAGGGCGATGTATTTTAACAGCAATAACATTATCAGTATAAACTCCTTCTCCTATCATTCCATTGGAGATATAGGTATTATCACAATCCTTGTAGGTACCAGTATAAATTCCAGTAGTGGTTTCTAGTAGTTGTCGCACCCATGAGTTACCTGATCCAGGGAAGCTGAATAATGCTACAGTTTTACGATTCTTCTGAAAACTCATACTTTTACATTTCTGAAAATGTTTAGGCATAACCACATTTCCTTCATCGGTTACTTTTACTGACTTCTTTGCCTTTGCTAATGTTAGACCTGTACAAGTCAACAGTTGTTCTTTAAAAATTGAGGAATTTAAGTTAGGTATTCCAAATGCTGCAATAATGCCATCTATTTGAGATTCAGTGAAATTTTGAAAAAGTTTGTAGCGGTTTTCATACTCTTTACCTCCAAAGGTCACAACACCTTTTTCCCGCAGCATTTCAAGTACATGTTTTGTTCTATTGACATTTAACTGTAGGCTCTCAGACCCGCTTACACTTTCATTGAGACTTGGACCTAGACTTTTTGACCCTGCGGGACTACTTTCATTACGACTCGACCACGGACTTGACTGTAGACCACTTTCGGCGTTGCTTATTCTTGGACTTGCCTCGACGATTTTCACAGTCGCATTTATACTATGTTTTCTGTGTTGTATTTCAGCTGCGACTATTTCTAGCTTGTTCTCAACACTGATAGCTTGGTAGAAAACTATAACACTTAACGCAGTACAGTATGCTGTTAGATGTAAACAGATCCGAGGCCTCGTCCGAGACGAACATATCTTTAAAACACACCGCATTCTAGTCTCGCGTAGCCAGACCCACCCCTCGCGCGGCGCTTATCGATTGATAATTATACAGTAAGCGCCTAGCTGCGTCGCGTAGCCAGACCACTTTCTTTTGTGTGGGGGCGGGAAAGAACCCCCGCCCCCATACAAAAGAAAGAAAAGTGTCTGGCTACGCGAGACTAGCGAGAGGGTCTGGTATAGTTCGAATAGCAAAATTGTTCTGACACCCCGAGCTTTTTCAGGGTCACGGTGATAATGAAACACCTGGTTAACTTTCATCACGATACTTCACTGGATAGCTTACTGTCAACAGAGAAAGGAATTTGTTAACAACCCGCAATATGACGTGGCGTGATGAAAAGTTAAATCAGGTGAGTTTCATTATCACCCTGAAAAGTTTCAGGGTGTCAGAACAACTTTGCTATTCGAACTTTAACTTGTTCCCAGGTGTGCCTCTGTAGAATATACCAGTGTGTACCAATGACCATGCACAATAAGATGTCGAGATTGGGAGAATGGGCTGTAGCCTTGAGGCCTGACCCTTATTTTGTCACGTGAGATCACGAGACCCTCCAAGATTGGGTCATGGTAAATGTGTACCCCAACATCTATGATAAGGCTCTGGCTGGTATATTTGGTGGTATGCCAACTTACCCATACAAGCTAGTCTTCCAGAAGACTAGCAATTACATGCCACTAAAATATACCATGACCCCAGTCCATTCACCCACCAAAGCAATTGGACTGTGGTCTAATATCAAAACTAACGTAAATGCAACGTAATGTATTCACATCCCATATGCATTAATCCTACACACACACGCACGCACGCACGCACGCACGCACGCACACACACACACACACAAACACACACACACAGCCATCGCATATCTCTTGTTGACACCTATAAATGAAAACATAAATTTACCTGTGTAAAAGTAATTCTACCCTTTGTGAGTCAGAGCAGAATGATAGTGAGAACATTTTTTGCTGCAACCATGTACCAATCGTGTCACCTTCCCAGACCCTAACCCTGCCATAATCAGTAAAATAAGCTTTTTCACTGCAATGGACAGGTGACTTTTGTGGGATGTCCAGTGAAGCTGCAGTGAAGCTGGGCATTGAAAAGCTGTGTTTACATAAGTCACATTTACAAGCAACTTGTACACATCTACGACTACAAGTTACACTTAAACATGCCCAATCCCACAGCAGTGATAAATATACTGTTCTACCTTCCATAAAAATCTTCCTGACTATGTGCTGCGAAGTAAAACTCTCTACTTCCCTTTTTTACCCCTTTTTTTTGAAATTGAAGGATGAGCTATAGATGATAGCAGTCACTCCATGTTGATTTTGATTCCTAGGCAAGAGGTGGACCTCCAATTAATTAATTTGACTGGTCTAGTAAGATCAGGAGGCTATAGATTGTGGACATGCATAGTTCCTGGTCTTGCTGTGATGCTGTGTGCAGGTACCTTTCCACCAGTTGCAGTACAAAACCATCATCTGAACACTAGGTCAGACATTTTAAGGGTAGGGCAAAGGCCAACCTTGTTTATATAATTGGCTTCAATACCTAGCGAATGCTAAGCTGTGAACTTCTTGAATGCCAGCTTTTACTTAGTAATAAAAGAAGACTCCAGGAGCTACCAGAGTAGCCAGTCATAATTTTATCAATGTGTGTAAGACAGCTGTGTTTCTACCATTTTCACAGCTCAAAATAATGTTCCACCATCAGATAATTTCTGTTATTGTATTGCTGGAGAATAGCCTTACAAAGGCGGTAATATTTAATGTGGCCTCAAGCTTTATCTCAAGCCAACTTTTAAGGTTTGTACACCAGCCTACATCACAGTAAATTTAAATGGATCAATTCAACCTCCATGGGTAAATTTAAACTACAAACTTTTTTGTTAAAATGACCATCTAAAAGTGGTTATAACTAGGGTAGGCTTTTGGACTAAATCAGTCAAAATAACTAGGGTAGGTCAATATAACTGTTCACTTAGGATGTTGAAATGACATATTTGGGTAATTTCAGTGTGTATGGTCAAGTCTACTATGGCACAGATTAGATAACCAGTTCAATGGTTAAATTTACAGTACAATGGCCATTATAACATTTGTGTTACATCCCACAATCAAAAATGAACATGGAGAACATAGGTTTTATATACAATTTGAAAACTCTATAAGATTAGGTATGTTTAAAGTATTAAGATGCAGTACGTAACAATTATTGTGAATATGTGTCATAGATAGATTAATGTATCAAGACACACGGTAGTGTGTCGTGCGGCCCAAGAAGCCGGCGCGTAACACCCGTGAGCATACTGACAGGAAGAAAGAAAACGCAATTTTCGCACCTCCGTAGCTCTGTGCTTCCTTGATGAAACAAGACGATTTTTGCTGTGGACATTCCCTCCAACTGCAGCACTCCATATTCCAAATTTGAGCGAAATCGCTTCGCGCGTTCCCGAGATATGCGACTTCAAAAATTGGCTCAGTTTCTTCGTTTTTTTCTTCTTATTTTTCTTTTTCTTGTCGCACACTTACAAAAACTGCTATAAATATCCGATTGCCTTGAAATTTGGCACACAGAAGGGAGGTATAAAGGCGCATCTCGGTACCAAATTTGGCTGGAATACGATAAACAGGCAAAGAGTTATGAGCGATTATTCACGAAAAATAACACCAATATGTTGTCACGCCTACAGGGTAAACCGCGTATGGGAAGAAGCTGAAAATCGGTGGGTGAATAATATCTATGGTTAACTATTGAACCTCAAACCTTTTGTGGTTTGAAAGAAATCGAGCTAAAAAACAGGAAGATACAACGACAAAACCAACAGTGTGTAACAATTACGCAATCGAGATTAGCTAATAAAAAAAACGACTACTTGCCACGCCTACCAGATAAACCGCTTGGGGTAATGCTTTGAAAATCGTTGTACAGATGGAATAATCATCTTAGAAAGGCTCATCAATGGTGTAGAAGAATTAGACTTAAAGCCACGGAGTTATAACACGAAATCCAACTTGGTGCAGCAAGTGCGAGATCGAGATACTCTAATAGAGCAGTCATCCTAATAGAGCAGTCACCCTGAAGAGAATTGAAGAGATCAGCTAGAAACAAGAAACCTGTATAGAGATCAGCTACACATAAGTCACCCTGTAGAGAGATCAGCTAGAAGAAGTTACCTTGTAGGGAGTTCATGCAACTATGGAAAGGGATAGTTCAGCTAGACAAAATCACCTTGTAGAATTCAGCTACAAAGAAACCACCATGTAGAGAGTTCAGCTACAAACAAATCGCCCTGTGGAGAGATCAATAGAAGAAGTTACCTTGCAGAGAGTTCAGCTACAAAGAAACCATCATGTAGAGAGTTCAGCTACAAACAATTCTCCCTGTAGAGAGATTAGCTAGAAGAAGTTACCTTGTAGAGAGTTCAGCTACAAAGAAACCATCATGTAGAGAGTTCAGCTACAAACAAATCTCCCTGTATAGAGAGATCAGCTAGAAGAAGTTACCTTGTAGAGAGTTCAGCTTCAAACAAATCACCCTGTAGAAAGATCAGCTAGAAGAGGTCACCTTGTAGAGAGTTCAGTTACAAAGAAACCACCATGTAGAGAGCTCAGCTACAAATTAGTGACTTTGTAGAGACATCAGCTAGAAGAAGTTACCTTGTAGAGAGTTCAGCTACAAAGAAACCATTCTTTAAAGAGCTCAGCTGCAAACAAATCACCTGTACAGAATTCAGCTACAAATAAATCACCCTGTAGAAAGATGAGCTAGAAAAAGTTACCTTGTAGAGAGTTCAGTTACAAAGAAACCACTATGTAGAGAATTCAGCTACAAACTAGTGACCCTGTAAAGACATCAGCTAGAAGAAGTTACCTTGAGAGAGTTCAGCTACAAAGAAACCATTATTTAAAGAGCTCAGCTGCAAACAAATCACCTATACAGAATTCAGCTACAAACAAATCACCATGTAGAGAGATCAGCTAGAAGAAGTTATCTTGTAGATAGTTCAGCTACAAGCAAATCACCCTGTAGAGAGATCAGCTAGAAGAAGTTTACTTGTAGAGAGTTCAGCTACAAAGAAACCATCATTTAGAGAGTTCAGCTTCAAACAAATCACCTGTAGAGAGTTCAGCTACAAACAAATCTCCCTGTAGAGAGATCAGCTAGAAGAAGCTACCTTGTAGAGAGTTCAGCTACAAACAAATCACCCTGTAGAAAGATCAGCTAGAAGAAGTCACCTTGTAGAAAGTTCAGTTACAAAGAAACCACCATGTAGAGAGTTCAGCTACAAACTATATAGTCACCTTGTAGAGACATCAGCTAGAAGAAGTTACCTTGTAGAGAGTTCAGCTACAAAGAAACCATTTTGAAAAGAGCTCAGCTGCAAACAAATCACCTGTACAGAATTCAGCTACAAACAAATCACCCTGTAGAGAGATCAGCTAGAAGAAGTTACCTTGTAGATCGTTCAGCTACAAACAAATCACCCTGTAGAGAGATCAGCTAGAAGAAGTTACCTTGTAGAGAGTTCAGCTATAAAGAAACCACCATGTAGAGAGTTCAGCTGCAAAGAAATCACCATGTATAAAATTCTGCCACGAACAAATTGCCCTGTAGAAAGATCAGTTAGAAGAAGTTACCTTGTAGCGAGTTCAGCTACAAAGAAACCATTCTGTAAAAGCTCAGCTGCAAACAAATCACCTGTACAGAATTCAGCTACAAACAAATCACCCTGTAGAGAGATCAGCTAGAAGAAGTTAACTTGTAGAGAGTTCAGCTACAAAGAAACCATTCTGTAAAGAGCTCAGCTGCAAACAAATCACCTGTACAGAATTCAGCTACAAACAAATCACCCTGTAGAGAGATCAGCTAGAAGAAATTACTTTGTAGAGAGTTCAGCTACAAAGAAACCACCATGTAGAGAGTTCAGCTGCAAAGAAATCACCCTGTATAAAATTCTGCCACAAGCAAATTGCCCTGTAGAAAGATCAGTTAGAAGAAGTTACCTTGTAGATTGTTCAGCTACAAACAGATCTCCCTGTAGAGAGATCAGCTAGAAGAAATTACCTTGTAGAGAGTTCAGCTACAAAGAAACCACCATGTAGAAAGTTCAGCTGCAAAGAAATCACCCTGTAGAAAATTCTGCCAGAAACAAATTGCCCTGTAGAAAGATCAGTTATAAGAAGTTACCTTTTTATTATTATTATTAACACTTTACAGAGTTCAGCTACAAAGAAACCATTCTGTAAAGAACTCAGCTGCAAACAAATCACCTATACAGAATTCAGCTACGAACAAATCATCCGGTAGAGAGATCAGCTAGAAGAAATTACCTTGTAGAGAGTTCAGCTACAAAGAAACCATCATTTAGAAAGTTCAGCTTCAAACAAATCACCTGTAGAGAGTTCAGCTATAAACAAATCTCCCTGTAGAGAGATCAGCTAGAAGAAGTTACCTTGTAGAGAGTGAAGCTACAAACAAATCACCCTATTGAAAGATCAGCTAGAAGAAGTCACCTTGTAGAAAGTTCAGTTACAAAGAAACCACCATGTAGAGAGTTCAGCTACAAACTAGCCACCTTGTAGAGACATCAGCTAGAAAAGTTACCTTGTAGAGAGTTCAGCTACAAAGAAACCATTCTGTAAAGAGCTCAGCTGCAAACAAATCACCTGTACAGAATTCAGCTACAAACAAATCACCCTGTAGAGAGATCAGCTAGAAGAAATTACCTTGTAGATAGTTCAGCTACAAACAAATCACCCTGTAGAAAGATCAGTTAGAAGAAGTTACTTTGTAGAGAGTTCAGCTACAAAAAAACCATTTTGTAAAGAGCTCAGCTGCAAACAAATCACCTGTACAGAATTCAGCTATGAACAAATCACCCTGTAGAGAGATCAGCTAGAAGAAGTTACCTTGTAGAGAGTTCAGCTACAAACAAATCTCCCTGTAAAGAGATCAGCTACCTTGTAGAGAGTTCAGCTACAAAGAAACCATCATGTAGAGAGTTCAGCTGCAAAGAAATCACCACTGCCCAAATTTCAAGGCAATAGCTCTTTCCAATCTGAAGTTATCAATTGTCAAAGTTGGCAAATTGGATGTGTGGAAGGCCCCTTTTCGCAAATCCGGTCACATATGTATTATATATATAATTGTACATCTACTGATAAAATATTTAAAGTACGTACATCTACTTCATCTATTCTTCTTCCTGTAGTAAAGAAAAAAAACATAGGTTTAAAAAGTCCCAAAGCTGGCCATAGGCTGGCTTTGGGGTATACAAATACAAAAAGAAATGAAATCTAATCCAAAACAGCCAAGCTGTAAAAAAAGTGTGCGGCCCTCAGAAAGGCTATGGTGAAAAAAGATGTGAAATCCAAGGTGGCGGCCAAGAAATGACTGTGATGGTAGGTTAATGGTAAAAATTTTAATAATGACAATTCAGGTAAATTTTGTGAAGCGGCACAAAAATTCACCTGAATTGCCGTTATTAAAATTTTTACCATTAACCTACCATCACAGTCATTTCTTGGCCGCCACCTTGGATTTCACATCTTTTTTCACCATAGCCTTTCTGAGGGCCGCACACTTTTTTTACAGCTTGGCTGTTTTGGATTAGATGTTATTACTAGTGATGAACGACTTGTTAATTGGTGTAAATAAACAAATATTTTGTGACGTGAGTTAATTTTACCACAGATGGTTAAAATAACCATGATGGCAAGGTTATTTCAAACACTTGGCTAGAGGTTGAAGAGACTTAAGGGCATCTGGATAATCAAGACACACGGTAGTGTGTCGTGCGGCCCAAGAAACCGGCGCGTAACACCCGTGAGTATATTGACAGGAAGAAAGAAAACGCAATTTTCGCACCTCCGTAGCTCTGTGCTTCCTTGATGAAACAAGACGATTTTTGCTGTGGACATTCCCTCCAACTGCAGCACTCCACATTCCAAATTTGAGCGAAATCGCTTCGCGCTTTCCCGAGATATGCGACTTCAAAAATTGGCTCAGTTTCTTCGTTTTTTTTTCTTCTTATTTTTCTTTTTCTTGTCGCACACTTACAAAAACTGCTATAAAACGCGAACGCGTTATCCGACTGCCTTGAAATTTGGCACATAGAAGGGGGGTATAAAGGCGCATCTCGGTACCAACTGTGGCTGGAATACGATAAACAGGCAAAGAGTTATGAGCGATTATTCACGAAAAATAACACCAATATGTTGTCACACCTACAGGGTAAACCTCGTATGGGAAGAAGCTGAAAATCGGTGGGTGAATAGGTTAACTATTGAACCTCAAACCTTTTGTGGTTTGAAAGAAATCGAGCTAAAACACAGGAAGATACAACGAAAAAACCAACAGTGTGTAACAATTACGCAATCGAGATTAGCTAATAAAAAAACGACTACTTGCCACGCCTACCAGATAAACCGCTTAGGGTAATGCTTTGAAAATCGTTGTACAGATGGAATAATCATCTTAGAAAGGCTCATCAATGGTGTAGAAGAATCAGACTTAAAGCCACGGAGTTATAACACGAAATCCAACTTGGTGCAGCAAGTGCGAGATCGAGATACTCTAATAGAGCAGTCATCCTAATAGAGCAGTCACCCTGAAGAGAATTGAAGAGATCAGCTAGAAACAAGAAACCTGTATAGAGATCAGCTACACATAAGTCACCCTGTAGAGAGATCAGCTAGAAGAAGTTACCTTGTAGGGAGTTCATGCAACTATGGAAAGGGATAGTTCAGCTAGACAAAATCACCTTGTAGAATTCAGCTACAAAGAAACCACCATGTAGAGAGTTCAGCTACAAACAAATCGCCCTGTGGAGACATCAGCTAGAAAAGTTACCTTGTAGAGAGTTCAGCTACAAAGAAACCATTCTGTAAAGAGCTCAGCTGCAAACAAATCACCTGTACAGAATTCAGCTACAAACAAATCACCCTGTAGAGAGATCAGCTAGAAGAAATTACCTTGTAGATAGTTCAGCTACAAACAAATCACCCTGTAGAAAGATCAGTTAGAAGAAGTTACTTTGTAGAGAGTTCAGCTACAAAAAAACCATTTTGTAAAGAGCTCAGCTGCAAACAAATCACCTGTACAGAATTCAGCTATGAACAAATCACCCTGTAGAGAGATCAGCTAGAAGAAGTTACCTTGTAGAGAGTTCAGCTACAAACAAATCTCCCTGTAAAGAGATCAGCTACCTTGTAGAGAGTTCAGCTACAAAGAAACCATCATGTAGAGAGTTCAGCTGCAAAGAAATCACCACTGCCCAAATTTCAAGGCAATAGCTCTTTCCAATCTGAAGTTATCAATTGTCAAAGTTGGCAAATTGGATGTGTGGAAGGCCCCTTTTCGCAAATCCGGTCACATATGTATTATATATATAATTGTACATCTACTGATAAAATATTTAAAGTACGTACATCTACTTCATCTATTCTTCTTCCTGTAGTAAAGAAAAAAAACATAGGTTTAAAAAGTCCCAAAGCTGGCCATAGGCTGGCTTTGGGGTATACAAATACAAAAAGAAATGAAATATAATCCAAAACAGTTAAGCTGTCAAAAAGTGTGCGGCCCTCAGAAAGGCTATGGTGAAAAAAGATGTGAAATCCAAGGTGGCGGCCAAGAAATGGCTGTGATGGTAGGTTAATGGTAAACATTTTAATAACGACAATTCAGGTGAATTTTTGTGCTGCTTCACAAAATTTACCTGAATTGTCATTATTAAAATTTTTACCATTAACCTACCATCACAGCCATTTCTTGGCCGCCACCTTGGATTTCACATCTTTTTTCACCATAGCCTTTCTGAGGGCCGCACACTTTTTTTACAGCTTAGCTGTTTTGGATTAGATATGATTATATCTAACAAAGTTAAAATAACCAAGTACATCCTTGGGTCATTATTACCAAAAAATTAGTCGTTTGAATTGCAGGTAAAACAACCCAAAAATTTGGGTCATTTGTACCCATTTGAATTTACAGTGTTGTACTTGTCAGCTATAAACCTGTTGAAACTTCGCTGCAATAGCTTAAAACACCTGTTTTCCTGTTTGGACTAGTAACCGTATGTACATCATGTTATGATATTGTTTCAGGGGCGTAGCCAGGAGGGGTTCAAAGGGTTCGGACGAACCCCCTTTTCAGAGTTAAGTTTTTTAAATCGTGATACTGGTTAACTAGAACTGAATTAACTTACACAAATCCACTGAAATGGGTAGCTACAGGTCTTCAGGCAGAGGAATTCAAGTACCTCTACTCGCTATTGCAAATGAATTTATAAGAATACACATGTTTACACGTGTTTACATGTGCACACCTACGAAATTCTATACTTAGGGCAGAACCCCCCTTTTGGAAATCCTGCCTACGCCCCTGTGTTTCACTGCTTTTGGTTTGCACACTGAAAAACTCAGAACGGGTACTAGTACATCAGTACATTTTTGTGCTTCATCCATACAAATCTACTGACAGTTTGACAGTACGCTAAAAAAATATATATCTTGGGAGCCCTGTTATTATACTCCTACACAAGGAAATTAGCAATCAGTTACCATTTTTCTGGTTTACTTTTGCTTAATTAGCTAGTCTCAGGAGACAACCCTTTGGCATTGTATCCAAAAAACACTTCTACCTTCTTTATAGTGCCACACGTCTTGCTAGATAACCAATCACTTTGCTTTGATATGTTGCAGTCTATATTTGTGGCAGATGACTCCTGTGCATCCAAGACTACTGTCTGGGATATAAGTAACAACTGTGATATTCATGATCTGACAGTTCCCATATCCACTGCTCCAAATAGGATGTGGGTGGACATCCCATGACGTAGGGGTCAGAGGCTTCAGCCCTGTTTACTGTCCAATACTCATACATAGGTGATTCATGTATACATAATGGCATTCCTTCTGATAGAATATGACATCCCAAATAAGCAGGGAGAGGCCTGATAAATTACACACCATAAGGTGGAAAGCCAGGCCTCTCCCTAATACCATACCCTACTAGTCCTGAAGATCTACTCATCTGGTCTGGTAGCTAATAAATACCACATAGCTAATGGGATTTGAAACAAACGAACAGCCAGGACCAGTTGGGTATGGCATTATCTTGGGCAATCATAGAAATTAGGCACAATTCCTTGAGACCTGTAGTATCCACTGATTTGCCATGTACCAATGAACATAGCAACCACTGAGACAGGGACTCCTGCAATGGCTACTACTGATTTGTTGAGTCTGCTATTACTGCAAAATTAAAGCTTGCAGCAGCGGAAGTTGAACTGTGATTGTCGATAACCCAAATAGCAGGTTGGTGGCACCACTTGAATATGCTGACAGAGAACATCAGTATTAATTTTGTTGCTGCCAATGCAACAGGTATTATTTACTCTTGGTATTACTTACCATTCATGAATGATATAGCTTGCTGCAAGCCCTAACTGCCAGGCAACACTGTAGGTACACCCCTACAAGCTAGTAGGTACATCCATGCCATACAGAAAGCCAGTAGGTACACCCCTACCATGCAGCAAGTCGGTAGGTACACCCCTATCATACAGGTACACTCCTACCATACAGCAAGCTGGTAGGTACACCCCTACCATATACAGCAAGCTGGTAGGTACACCCCTACCATACAGCAAGCCGATAGGTACACTCCTACCATTCAGCAAGTTGGTAGGTACACCCTTACCATACAGCAAACAGGTACATACACCCCTACCAATGCCTTTATTTACAGAAACCTGCGCCACTGTCCAAGCACTGCGAAATGTAACTGCTACAGAAGTATGGTCAGGCCAGTGCTTGAATATGTATCATCTGTATGGGATCCCCATGCCTTAAAATAATAATATTAATAGAATTGAAGCAGTACAGAGAAGAGTAGCCAGATTTTGCCTAAATGAGTTTTCAAGTTACTCTAGTGTTACTAACTTGCTAAGCACACTTAACTTACCTCCTTTACAACAAAGAAGAGAGAGAGAGCTAAACTTATGATGTATAAAATTATTAATGATCTTATTGATATCCCCAAAGAGTAGCTACTTTACCCCTAACGATTCGCGATCAGTTAAGAAAAGGATACTGCATCGAAGTATACGGAACATAAATAAAACTGGACGTATAAATTTATGAGGCAACTGGACAAAACGTAAAATAGCAGCCCTATGAGGTACTCTTGTGTATTAACGAAGGTTTAGAATTGATTGCTAATGTTTTTCGAAGCTTTCTAGCGAGATATTTAGAGAGAAACTTTGCTAAGAGGGTGGTTTTGCTCGTACCCATGCCTGATACGGACATTGGCATAACAGCCTTACTGTTAAAGCTTCGGAGCTCAAACCCCCGACACAACATTGCTGTGAGCTGCTTAACAAGACGGCGTGTTCAGTAGAAATCATAGTCTCGACTTCAATATCACCGTACATTTCCAATGGCGAAATTGAAGTCGAGGTTTCTGCTGAATAAGCAGCCCGATTTTGTAATTGAACACGTCTTGCTGTTAACCAGTTCACACCAATGTTGTGTCGGGAGTTTGAGCTCCGAAGCTTTAACAGTGAGGCTGATATGCCAATGTCCGTATCAGGCATGAGTACGAGCAAAACCACCCTCTTATCGAATTTTCTCGCTAAATATCTCGCTAGAAAGCTTTTAAAAACATTAGCAACCAATCCTAAACCTTCTTTAACATATAAGAGTACCTGACAGAGCTGATTTTTCACATTTTGTCTATTGACTGCCAAGTTTTATACGTCCAGTCATGGTCCAGTTTCGTAAATTTTCGTGACACATGAAAAATGCGTAAATATATGCCCAATTCACAAATTCCCCTATTGCTGAACCCGAGATGGGTTTGCCCAAGTGCTTGCCTGCAAGGTGGAGTTTCATGATGCCCTGTGTTTAAGATTTGGATGGCAACCTGTTAACTTGCCTCAGACGTGTGTTTGTGGTAAACCCTTTTGTGTGTAGCATGCCTTTACTTGTCCCTGTGGCGTCTATCCGTCACAATCATGATGAAGTCAGGAATTTAACTGCAAGTCTGTTGAGTGAAGTGTTCAGTGATGTTGGTGTTGAGCCTGCTCTCCAGCCTCTTGATGGTGAGCCATTGTAATTTGCTACTGCCAATAGTGAAGATGGTGCCCGTCTTGATGTTGTTGCCAGGGATTTTTGGGGTCGAAATAGGCAGCGTGTGTTTTTCGATGTCAGGGTTTTCAACCCTTTTGCGCGCTCTTATTTTCGCTCCCAATTGTCCAGATGTTATCAGCTTCATGAACGTGAAAAAAGACGGGCATATGCCATATGATGAGCGTGTTAGAGAGGTTGGGAGAGCTTGCTTTTCACCATTGGTGTTTGCAGCTACTGGTGACATGGGGCCCACCCCCACCCGGGTAGGGTGGGGCAATACAGGGGATTTGACAAAGTCTAGTGTCAAGTTGTGTATAATAGGCTGGTACCTATCGCGTGGAGGATACCGAAAGCCTGTATGTGTAGTAGGGAGTTAGAAGCATATTATGTTACTAAAAACTCTACCCAGACCAAGTGGTGACTTGATCCAGACAGCTTGCAGTCAAAGCACTTAAGTATCTGAGAGCCATGCACATACAGTTATATTTGCAAATGCTGTACAAAATTCAAATGTAAAGTATAGCTACCTCTGAACTCACTAGGTATACATACACTATTGCAAAATAATAAATAAAATTAATAAATATATAAAAGAATAAACAATATTATATAAAAATATTTAGCTTCACATGCAGGTACATAAGTCAGTGTGCATGCTATAACAATGTAAGTCTCTATCAATAGCTTATGTTGTAATGACGTAATATATTGTTAGCTAAGTTAATTTGTGCTGATACAAGTTTTCTTTGATCTGGAGTATATGGATCAGTAATATTCTTTTTATGTTTTCTGTGAAAAGCTTCAATTGTTGAATTGATGGTACACTGCAAGTCATTTTCTGTGTAGGGAAACTTCAAAAATTCCATAATCCTTTTCAATTCAGTGTGTAAATCAGTGAGCAAGTTCTCATATTTTACCACCAATGTTGGAGACTTTGTTGTACGTAAATGCTTCTCTAAATGGACTCGCCATGCAAGGGAGTGTGTCCTTATTCTGTCATTCCAACCTCTACCTGTGGTAAAGAAGGTACGAAAATTTTTACACAAGATCAAACTACTCTAATAGAGCAGTCATTCACATGAATTATACAAAATTATTTTTTACATGAAAATTTTTATCACGAAATATGCAGTATATTTTACAAATACCTGCCACTATATATGTGACCCAATTTTGGAAAACCATCCTTTTTGGCACATTGGTCAATTTTCTCTTTTGTAGCTAAAATGAGGCACTGGGTGTTTATCTATCTTGTGTCAAAATTTCAGCTTGATATATATCTTGAAGGGTTACAGAGGTATTTACTGTCTAATACATTACAAAGAAACTTTTCATATTAATGCATTAATTCTGTGAGTGATTAAGCATAAAAAATTGTGACAAATCACTTTGTTTACAAATAATTCTATTCCTACTGTCTAAAAATATTACAAAGAGACTTCTGATAGCTAAATCTAGGTCCTTTTCTTCAATTAGACAATGGCATGTCAAGAATGCTTTGATATTTGCAAAGTATGCAGGGTTTTTATTCTAGTAAGACACCTGTAAACAGGTGGAACCTAGTAAGACACCTAGCCACAAACTTCTACAAACAAATTGCATACTTTGTGGGTTCATAACAAAATTCCAGTCACCACAGGCCATTGTCTAAATTACTAAGACAGGCATTGCTAGGATTCTTCAGTGGATAAACACCCCTCAGGATGATGTAATAATCACTTTGGCTCCGCCTCGGTGATTATTACATCATTCCTTCAGGTTGTTTATCCACTGAAGACTCCTAGCAATGCATGTCTTACCTATACTTAAATGCCATGTATCATTGTCCAAGGCTTAGTTTTAACCATTCTAGCACTTGAACATGTCACCCCATTTGTAAGTTATCTGGTGTCCCATGCATGGTGATATCACTACATGGTCTGATAAAATCATCCATATCTCCTAGCAGAAAGAAGCTTTGGGTGTGAAATTTCACAGGAAGAAGGCTTAATAGTTGCTTTATCCAAATGTGTAATTTTTAAATTGCTGACATTTTCAGTTGAGTTTTCCTGCAAATTATGCATGTGCCCAAAAGAATGTTTTTCCAAAATTGGGTCACATAAGCACTTTTGCATCTGAATTTGAAGAACAAAAACTGAATCTAATGCTGTATATGCTGTAAAGGTTACAATGATTTAAGCCTTATTTCACTATGTACTGATTGTTCTATTAGAGTATACAACTATTCTATTAGTGCCTTGTATGGGGGCACATGCCCCCTCTGGATCTGCCACTGCAGCAGTACAATAAAAGTACAAAACAATGAACTGTGAAATATGATATTTCTATGCCTTCACAATGAAACACATGCAAAATACTACTATCATGTATTATATGGTATTTTAATTCAAATGTGTTTGTGGTAATTAAAACTAATCATGTTCTAGTAATACTACTGTTTATGTGGTTCTGTTTAACAAAATTTAAGACAACTTTATGCAAAACCTTGGATTAAGGCCTAATTTTTTGTTCTGTGGCTGTATTCTGCTCTCCAATTAAATTAGTAATGCAAGTATGGAGGAGCAGTGTGGTTCACTAAACCTTCTAAGAAATACATAATTAATGTTGTTTTCAGCTCAGATTTCTGAAGCTGTAATAGAAAGACAATTAAAGACCTTGTTTATCACAAGCAAGTTTGGTTTAGTTCAAAATGCAAAAACAGCTGCAGTTTGTTTGGTTGATTACTATCCCTATAGGTTGCTAGCTAAGAGATTGAACATTCTTGTGAATGTTGGCACTCTAAGTAAGAATTTTCCCGTGTGTGTGTGTGCGTGCGTGCGTGCGTGTGTGTGTGTGTGTTATGACATGGTGGTCTATTCATACAGTAGCAGTACAGAAAATGATGAACAACAGAAGTTTGACCACACAAAATTGTCCTCCTGCTTATGTTGAAGCTGCAAACCTTTTCTATATAATCTATCCAATTGTCATGGAATAATTATCAACGGAGGGAATGGCACAAGATTACAAAATTCAGTAGCAAAATATTATTTTGCTTGGGTCAGTGTAGAAAGAACAATAATTGTTTGGACCAGTAGGACCACACTAACGTAGTGATTAAAGAAGATAGAACCTTAATTAAGAGACTATTGCATGCAATAATTTTATTAATACCGTACCTGTTTCACTGCCCATACAAAAGTCTCAATAGTAGCAGTGAAATTTATCCCGTATTTCACTGGTAGCAGTGAAAAAGTTGTAATTGCAATTTCATTGGCTAGAATTTATGTTAACAATTAGTGTTGACACATGTTTAGTACATAGTGACAAATTGCGTACATAGCAACGCTAATGCACAGCATGCGTATATGCAGCGAGTATGGTATTAACTGGGAATAGCATGGATAGCAGTGAAATTTGGGATAAATACCACTCTTGTTGTATTTATCCCAAATTTCACTGTTACCCATGCTACTATTACTAGTACATATTTTTACTTTACCATGTAAAACAACAATTCTCAATGAAATGTTTTGGTATACACTTAGCTTCACATTTAGTTTTCTGGAGTTACATGGGAATTATGCTCAAAAGTTTCGTCATTATCTCATTCTGAATTTCTCCCAAAAAGCTGATAGTATTGCTTTTTAAATTCCCAAATTGTCTTCATTATTCCCAAATTATTGTCTCAATTTTTTACCTACACTTTAGTAATCAAAATGCATTGCAACAGTTTTAAAACAATAAAAATTGTATGATTTTGTATTCAGGCATAATTCCCACATCTCATAAGTGGTTTGTCAATGATGAAACTTAAAATCCAAGTGGTTTAAAACCGTGACAGACAAGCAGTGAAATAAAATGTAAAAGTCACCACCTAAAATAACAAGTACTCATAAGAGGAATAGCAAATACCGCATGGTTGGGTGAGCCAGACAATGGTAAGACTAAAATAAAAGCTGAGCATGTGAAGCATTGTGGTCTAAAGCTGGCATGCCCCCTCCCAGAAATTTTTTGAAAACTAATGCACAATTTCAGAGTATTTTTCAGTAGAAAAACTTGCTTGAATCATTCCAGCAGTGCATTCTTACTTGTGTGATTTACTTTTATGTCAGTTACAAACAACATTGTTTATATGAAACTTAATTTTAGAGGCACTTGTTACAATTGTCAATCTTAAGTGTTGACTGTGCAAGCTAATAGTTTCGTAAATTCTTTATTATGGATTGCTGATTGAATAGAAAGGTGAATTATAGAGTAACCTGAAACATTGGTGGTAAGTATACAGTTGAGTACTTAAGAAATGATTTGAAATAGCTAGCCAAATTATTGGTAGGGACCCGCCAATTATGCTCATAATTTTACCTATTATGCTATGCTGCACTGCTCAAAAATTCACCTATTATGCTTAAATTAATGCTCAATATTTACCTATTATGCTCGATTATGCTCAATGTTCATGCCTTAGTTCATATGCTTTGCTACTAGTTTAACACTGTATAGAAAGAAAAAAATGAGTGGCTGGAACACAAATAATAAATTCTTGCTGCATGTAAGAGGAAAGATCGATATACTCTAATAGAACAGTCAATTTGATGATTGTTCTATTAGAGTTACTGATTGCTCTATTAGAGTATATCGATCTTATTTTGCAATTGTCATTTTTCCAGCAAGAATTTATACTATCGTACAAATATTTAACCTATTATGCTGGCATTATGCTCAATGCTTTTAGGTACCTATTATGCTCAAAATTATGCCAGCATAATCGACGGGTCCCTAATTATTGGGGGCTTTCTACGTCTATAGATTACTAATAAAATTCAATGTCACTACAAAATTGACAGCTTTGATTATCCATTAATCTCTTTTTCTCAATATAGCTACGAACACTTTGTGTATGATGTCATAGGCCTTTAACTGAAGAGGAACATAAGCACTAAATTGACATGTGCCCAATCTTCACTACAGTTAGCTAGAACCTACAATATCTGGAATCTACCCTGTAGTCAAATAGCTCATGCATAATCCCTCCTAGATTCTTATAGAAATTCCCATTACGTTTACATAATATCAAGAGTGAATATTATTATTATGCACTCCAGTTTTAGAGGCATCTTTAATTCAAGGTGATTATACTTTATCGACTCCTTGCAGAGTAGAAATGTGTTAAAGTTGTGACGGTATAAGAGAGGTGGCCTCAAGCTTCTTGCAATTACAGACCTCTACTAACTTGTATTATGTTATTATAAGTATTTAGAACACATTGTGTTTTTCATCTATACTATATTGACTCATGTTAGTAAATATGCCTTTAAACTTTTATGAGCCAGACCACAGTTTTATTGACATTTTTGCTTCGTAACTAGCTATATAGAAAAGGGTAAAGTATTTTAATGAAAGCCCGCTGATAAATTCCTTCATACAAGGTTTCAGAGCAACAGTGTTGGGAGTAACGCGTTAATTAATGTAACGCGTTAATTAATGTAACGCGTTATGTAATATTATTACTTTTGTGGTAACAAAGTAATATAACGAAATACGCTATAAAAACAGGTAATATAACGCAAGCTACTTTACTTACAAATGTAACGCGTTACCTAAGTAATATAGTTACTGTAACGAGTCTAATATTACGTAATATTAATACTACAGGTAACGAAGTTACTAATCTCATTAGTTATCCCCTGAGTAACGCCATAGATAATAGATACCTTACGTAAGGTATATATTATCTATGGTAACGCCTAGCCACAACAAAGTAACGAGGCCTACTGAATGAAGCTTATTCACCAGCTTCTAATTTATAACCAAAATTTGCATATTGCCTAACAACGCAATCATGTCATGTGATAAGGTGGTAGTTTCACACAGTTACTTTATTGTATGGGTAATATGTAACTGTAACTAAATAGTTCAGTTGCAAGTAATATGTAATATGTAACTAGTTACTTTTACAAAGTAACTTGCCCAACACTGCAGAACAACCTGTAAAAGTTCAATGGATACAAGTCCATAATTGTAAACTAATCTAAGGTTTCCTATCTGACAAATTAGAACAGAAGAAATTATAGCAAATTTTATCAAGTGTGATAAGACACTTTGTTGATGTCTATAGTATTCAAGTCTCACATCAATGAAATCCTAGTTATACTTTGTTCCCAACTGTAAGGCATTCCTGTCTAGGTGGTACGTATCACATCTCCCACAGAAGACTATATAATACACAATGACAGGAATTTTTGACAGGAATTGTAAATGGTATAGGATTCCCTTGAAGTCAGCTTGTTTAGCTTCTCACCATAACACTTGTATGGCTTATGACTCAATACTTTATCACTTGTCTGAAACGTAAAATTTATAACTGTCTCAGTTTAGTGTGCAATGTACCACCACAATGAACTTTGGCTTAAATTTTGTTTGCTGACATAATTGTGGAAGAGGCTCATTGTAAATGCTTACAAGATACTTTATTATACAGTACAAGTACTTTTACTTTTAATGCATACATGTAATCAGCTAGCAAGCTAACCATTTTATCATTGATTTTCCATTTAGGAACAAGGGTTAAGTCAGGAGTCTTCTTGGTACTCCCAATAAGCTGCTATTGGACGTGTTCATAACTGACTTTACAGTACATTACATGGATGATATCCGCAATGACGTTTTCTGACGTCACAAAACAAAATGACCGTGCTAGTGTGGGGACTTTTTAAAGGAAAGTATTGGGCAAGATAGCGTTTCCCTATGATAGCATTTATAGATTCAAAAAGGGCGAAGGTGAGGCATATAGTATATAATGCAATACAGATAAGCTTAGTTGTGTCCGAATTTAAAATTTTCGGTCTGCTTTCTTTGTTGGAGTGCGTTTTGCATCATCTGGTACATGTACTACTTCTTACCTTTATTATTTCACGGTTCCAAGTGTAGAAAACATTCATTTTGAATACTGTGTGCTAAAATCTCTGAAGCCCCGGCCATTTTGTCAATTATGACATCAAATTTCAGCATTGCAGATATCCCCCATTGGTAAACTTTGGCTATGGTAAGGTGAAATATACTAAAAGAGCTGACTTCAAGGTATTCCAATTTATTTGCTTATTTAAGGGGAGGAGTTGTACTTATTTGGATAAAAAAATGATATTGTACTTTTAAAAATTTCATTCCACCATTACAGTAGTCAATTCCACTGTTTATACACTCACATTGAAAACAGTGGAAATGGAAATGATAAAATCATCATATAAATGTACCCTAGAATAAAACCCTTGTTTAGTGGCCACCTCTTAAAGACTACCTTCTTATATAGACCACATTAGATCTCACAAAGATGGCTATGGCATATTTAATTACAGATAGCCAGATGAGACTTGAGTGAAAAATATGGGAGATGACATTGATCCATGAAATACACATCCGTGTAAAGAGGTGGTCATTGCAAAGAGGTGATCTTTACAAAACATGGTCTAATCAATTAGATCATCAAGCATGCCTCAGAACTTAATTACAATGTGGTCGAGGTGACCACTAAGTGAGCTTTCCAAATTTCCCAGTTCGATTAGTCATAACTCATCATGTGTTTAACCCATTGTCTAAAAATTACATCCAGGAATAGTGCTATGTTAGGAGTGTAAGGTAACCACATTTCAGGCCGGTACCATACTCACAAGTCAAGTTATGGATTGCAAATACATGCAATTGGAAAGGCTATAAGACCCCTTTTTTTGCAGATTCGGTCACATAATAACAATTTGACTTTTTCCGTTTCCATTTCCATTTCCACTGTTTCCAATTTCCCACTGCTAGCTAAATCAAAAATTAACAGTTTACCAATAGAAGCATTATAAAAGGCAAACAGAAGCAAGAGAATTGTCAGTTATGATTCCTTTCACTGGTGATATCATGTGAAAAACAGCTAATCAGATACTTTGTAAGAATTTGAAAAGGTTTGGCCTTCTATCATTGATTGATTTTCACGAGAATTCCATTCAGAATATTTGACTGACAACCAACATGTATCTATCATTATTCCCTCCTATGCATGCTTCCACATCTCACATGTTCAAGATAAGTCAACACTGATCATGACTACTGACAGTATCCATCACATTTGGTGTCAATGGGCCGAAGCAACTAGACACTGTGCACCCACCCACACGCACACACTATAAAAATGATACTTACCAAAAATGGTAGTTGTAGAAAGATGTGCTGTATCATGATTTTTCAAAGCTGACTGCCATCGATTCCATTCAGCAAGGATAGCATCAAATGGATTACGAACAACGTAAATGATACTACGTTCATACAACCACTTCAGTTCATCATTGGTAGGGAAATGTATCTTAACAGCAATAGCATTATCTGTATAAACTCCTTCTCCTATCATTCCATTAAAGATATAACTATCATCACAATCCTTGTAGGTACCAGTGTAAATTCCAGTGGTGGTTTCTAATAGTTGTCGCACCCATGAGTTACCTGATCCAGGGAAGCTGAGTAATGCTACCGTTTTACGATCCTTCTGAAAACTCATACCCTTACATTTCTGGAAGTGTTTAGGCATAACCACATTTCCTTCATTTGTTATGTTTACTGGCTTCTTTGCCTTTGCTAATGCTTGTCCTGTACAAGCCAACAATTGGTCTTTGAAGTTGGAGGAATTTAGGTCAGGTATTCCAAATGCAGCAACAATACCGTCTATTTGAGATTCAGTAAAATTACGGAAAAGTTTGTACCGATTGTCATAGCCACTACCACCTGGTGTCACAATACCTTTCTTCTGAAGCATTTCAAGTACACGTGTTGTTTCATTAAGACTTGACCCTAGACCTTTATTGTGACTTGACCGCAGACTTTCATTGAAGCTTGACCTTGGATTTCCATTAAGGCTTGGCCCCACACTTTTATTGTGACTTGACCACAGACTTTCATTGAGGCTTGACCGCAGACTTTCATTGGGGCTTGATCGTGTACTTTCCAGACTTAACCTCGGACTTGCCTCGCTGACGTTGGCGCGGATTCTCACAATCGAATTCGAGGTCACATCCGCACTCAGTTTGTGGCGCTGTAGTAGTTCAACTGTGACTATTAGTTTGTTCTCAACACTGATGGATAGATAGAGTGCTACAACGCATAACGCAGTACAATATGCTGCTAGATGTAAACAGATCCGAGGCCTCAACCGAGGCAAACATACCATCTTTAGATCGAACCGCATGATGCTGCCACTGATTCAGTGTTAAACTATAGCTATAGCTAAGACGAACTGCGTCTACGTATAAAATACTATCTCGGGTGGCCTCGGATTTGATCATACTTACAGTTTCTATGCAATGAGTGATATCCGCAATTACGTTTCTTGACGTAGCGTACATTATCTGTGATGTCACAAAACAAAATGCCGCCATAGTGTGGGGACTTTGTACATGGAGGTATTGGGCGAGATGGTGTTTCCCTATGATAGCGTTTATAAATTCGAATAAGGGCGAAGGTGAGGCTTATAGTATGTAAGGCAATTCAAATAAGCCTATTTGTGTGCGATTTTAAAATTTTCGGTCTGCTTTCCTTGTTGGAGCTCGTTCTGCACTGTCACGGTACGTGTAGCTACTACCTCTTACCTTTATTATCTCGTGGTTCCATGTGTAAAAATATACAGACAACATTCATTTCAAATACTGTGCGCCAAAGTCTCTAAAGCATATAGTTAAGTAACTAATTGAAATTGTACACATGTAATTGCACATCAGCATTATACCCCTGGAGGGTCCTGCTGATTAACAATAAATAATAATAATAGCCCCCACACTAACACGGCCATTTTGTCAATTATGACATCAAATTTTGTAATCGCAACGTCATTGCGGATATCACTCATACAGGAAACCATCAAGATGTGGCCTGCTAATGACCTCTATCCAAAATGACGTCACAAACATAAAATGGTGGGGGACTTAAATATTTTTGAGTACAGACGCCTATGGAGAAAAAATTTTAATCGGTTATATTTCAAAGAGATACGGAGCTACAGCCAACAGGTATGGTTATAAGACATTCGAATGAATCATTGATCATAGATTTCGACTATAGTGTAGGTTCATCCTTATAACCATACCTGATAGTTAGAGCTGCGTATCTTCTATCTCGGCAGAAATAGCTATGATCGATCAAAAAATTTTCTCCATAGGTGCCTGTACTCGAAAATATTAAAGTCCTTCACTATTGGCGGCCATTTTATTCCGTGACGTCATTTCGGATAGAGGTCATTTGGCACATTTCAAAAGGAGATGCATCATGTTTTACGGACAAACCATAATCTCAGCATTGAACAAGTGCGCAAGTTGATTTCATGAACGGCAAGTTATAATAACCAGAACCGGAATCAGGAATGGAATGGAATGGAATGACCAAACTTGATGCCAGGAAATATTTTTTACAAGAAGAGTTGTTGAACCATGATTGATCACTATTCATTTAACACTATGTATATGTGTATGTAATTAGAGTTTTCTTGTACTTTTTACCTGTTGATCAGGTGTAACAGGCTGTTTAGCCTTAAAAATTTACCTGTAATAAATAATAATAACTTCTATACTCGCTAGCTATTTAGCTCATGTCAGTCATAGACACACTGTCTGTGTTGAAGATTGAATTACTCTAATAGAGCAATCAGCTATCAGAGTGGTATTTTCTAATTAAGCAGTCACTAGTGCTTTGACTACTTTCTGTACTTAATTGTTGCATTCTTCTCCTGCATTTTCGAGTTTTCATATAATGTAGTTGTAGTGTTCACACAGTGTGGTAAATGCTTGCATGTGTGTAGGATCCCCACCATAATGATCATAACTACTATCATTATAGATCTCTAGAAAAAATCATTTTTATTAAGAAGAGCTTATTGATGCATGGATAAGAGCAAGTCTGCTATTATAGCCCCATCATTTAGCTACCACTTCACATGGATCCCTATATGAACAGTTAGTTAGAACAATAAGAGAGTGGAATGATCTCCTCCACCAGTTATTGGCTCCAACTTACTCAATTGCAAAAACAGTAATTAGTTAGTGGAAAACTCCATAATATTATTGTAATGTGATGAGCTGCATGGCTCTGTCATTGCCATGGTTTTTCCCTGTTGCAATCTGCTATCATGTGCATCGGGAGTTGCCATTCCTATAGGGTCATGTTCCAGCCTCAGTTGACCTAGCACTGGAGGAGAGATGCCTTGGGTCTGTCTAAGCCCCCTTTTCATTACTCTCTTCTATCCTTTGTCCTATATAGCTGTATAGGTTCTGTTGTTTTAGTTCTGTAGGTGTAGGTATAGGCAAAACCTTTTATATAGAACATCTTAGTTTAGAGTTACAGTGTGGTGGATGGGTGTACCATTAGGGCTGGTTCTTCTATTCTTAAAAAAAAATTAGACACTTGTGTACCTAACCAAGTCAGTGTTTATTGTGAATTGTAACACGTGCATAATCAGCATAATACTCTCTGGGCATAATCAGTTGGATGATGGGTTCAGTATCCAAACTATAGCTAGCTTAGCTTAGCTAGTTCATTAGTATGCCAATTAAAGCTGGTGATTGGGCCCAAGTATTTTTGGTATAAACAGCTAGTTTTAAGCCAAAAAATGCTGTTAACTTTACCTGAAGCAGATAGTGACTGCTTAATAGCCTTAGTTTGATCTTCATAACAGCGTATCACAATCAGCCTTGAGGTAGTAAAGTACAATAAACATATGCAGATGCATGACTAAGAAGCTAAACAGCATGCAGTAAAGTTTGGCCATTTCATTCCTGATTCCAGTTAATATCCAGTTCACTAAATACTGGCTTCCTGTGGTCACTTAGATATAGGAATGAGCTAAATGTTGGAGGAATTTTCATCACTCTACAAATGAAAAACGTGCCAATTGTGTAAATTCTCCAATCATGTGCAATATTGTTAAGGCAGATGATATAGCTCCAGCAGTCATGTGCATTAAAAAAGGTTGACTGAGCTTGGGCTCAAACTAGGGTCCATAATCAATAGTCCGTACTTGTAACCACTGTAACACCGGTGCAACTTCCTTAGCTTATACCTTATAAACGTCCACCCAGTATAGAGTTTATTATGAGGCAGAGCTACACTCACTATGTAGAGATTTTCATAGGAGTTATATTACCTAAACGTTACCTCAGTATTGGTACATGACAATATTTCATTACAACAACTAGCTAAAGATCAAATAGAAAATTTTCTTTCATCTTTTTTCCTACAGGAAAAAAACAACATTAGTACCAAAGCTGGCTTATGACGACTAGTTTTGGGTATTTACAAAAGGGAGTGATATCTATACCAAAAACAGCCTAGCTGTGAAAACATTAATGACATTAGCATCCATGCTTGGCCGCCATGCACCTTTGATTTCACAACTTTTTCACCCTGGCTTTTTGGAGGCTGCAAACTTTCTTGGGTGTTATTGTTATACCTGGCAGCGACCATGTCTACCAATTAAAAAAAAAATCAACCCATTGCAATTGTATAACTGTCACCGTGCACCAACAGAGACATGGGCAGATCTAGGAGACACTACGAGGGGGGCTGAGGAGAACAAGAAGTTTTAGTATTTCACCCAATAAAAGTAAAATAATAATAATAATAATGCTCAATTCCCTCTATCACACATGAAATAATTGATACCAGTCTATCCCTAAGGTTAATAATTGTGACTGGGCCTGCAAAAATAGGGCATGTGGGCACATGATTTTTGCCTACTTTTTCAAACTTCCATCACTCATAACGTTTTATTCCATTATGCAATGACAATGCAATGTTCAGCTTTAGTTAAGCATTTAATTGGCTTTATGATGCAAGTGAAAATATTCTGCTCTGGTACTGAGATATGACCTGTAGTGTGGCAAGGTGTAGTTTGTGCCCACATGCCCTGTTTTCGCAGGCCCGGTCACAATTAATGTGTAGTATAATTAAATAAATAAAACACTTAAGATTGATATAGCTACCCTAATAGAGCAGTCACTCCAATGCAGCAGTCAGCAAACAAAATATTAATGGTGAGTGACTGCTGGCAGATTTAATTTTGAGACTTGCATAAGTGAGAGACCAATTTCAGGAGGGAGGGTGACATGCCCCCCAACCACTATATAGGTCCACTGGCTAAAATAAATGCCTTAAGATTCAGACACTCTAATAGAGTAGTCACCTTAATACAGCAGTCAAGTTAATATTTAGAGTATTCTGATAAAATCACTCTCATATTCAATCTCAGAGGGTCAACTTTTCCTGGGGGCATGCCCACGTTTGATTGGCACACTAAGACATGTTACCCCCTGGATAAGCCTATAGCTATACCCGACCCCCCCAGAAATAAAAGTGTCTTTTCTGCCCCTGGTAAATTTATAATGGCTCACAAGGTCTGAAAACATTTAAACAATGTTCCAAATAGTGTACAAAATTAAAATGGGATGTGTAAAATCCCCCTAGGCATATCCCCTAGGCATACACTTGAACACATGAGGTGACTTAACAGGATCTTTCAGATTACAGGTAGGCTTTTTTTAGCAATGCTCAATATCAAGCCTCTTATGCTCAAAGTAATGCTGTCAAAATCAAATGCCGAGAGCTGACCATTATATTAAGGCATAACAGACCTGCTTTATTAGGGTAAGTAACTGCTCTAATAGAGTATCTCGATCTTACTTCTGAAAGTGTAAATAATCAGCCAATAAAGGTAAAATAATAATGCTCAATTCCCTCTATCACGCATGAAATAATTGATACCAGTCTAACACTAGGTTAATAATTAATTTGTAGTATCTATCTATATAATAAAATAAATGAAACACTTTGTGATAAGGTTTTGATGACTATATTATTGTTGTGCAGAGTATTATAACCACTTGCATCACTAAGTATTTATATATCAATAACTTATGTAGTAATGATGTAATACAATATTTGCTAACTTAATTTGTGTTGACATATATTTTCTTTGCTCTGGACTGTATGGATCAATAACATTTTTATTGTGTTTTCTGTGAAAACCTTCAATTGTAGATTTGATGGTACACTGTAAGTCATCTTCTGTGTAGGGAAACTTCAAAAATTCCATCATCCTTTTCAATTCAGTATGTAAATCAGTAAGCAAGTTCTCATATTTTACCACCAATGTTGGAGACTTTGTTGTACGTAAATATGTCTCTACATGGGCTCGCCATGATCTAGAATATCTCCTTATTGCATCATTCCAGGCTCTGCCTGTTGCAAAAACAATCAATAATGTTAAAACAATAATTATACACACAGGTACGGGAAATATGTATGTTAAAAGTAATCAGAAAATATTACCTAGCATGCCCAGTAATAACAATACTGCTGTTTGCTTCTTGTTGTAAAACTAAACAAAACGGTTGAGGCTATTGACACCAATCATCAGCGTCAATAAGTGCCATCTAAAGCTACTGACACCGACCAGCAAAAACTTAGACAAAAAATGTACGAAAAAAAGAAAAAGTGAAATTGTACTAATACAGATCCCTGACCCTTAGCTATTAGTATGCTCTAGTTCACTGTGCTACCCATTCAACTACCAGTGCCAGCTACAAATTTGTGTAACACTTAAGTTTGCCTGTTTAACACAATGATGTCTTTCACTGTCTGTATGAAGGTAAGGTTTTGGTGAGTTCAAAGCTAGCTAGGGTTGGTCTGACTTTGCTGGGATGGTCACTTCGCTTCCTCCAACCCTAGCTCATGCCAATTGTGCATTTAAACAGCCTATTATGCTTCTGAGCAATTCTCAAAGATAAGCTTTCTTTGAACAGAAACTTTACTCACAATGCTCCAGTCCACCCAGCTACATATTGGGGACCTGGTTGCCTGGTGTCATCTGGAGAAGCAGCAGCTCACCCAGCTGTAACATCAAGGTGTACTTGGTGTTTACTAGGGAAGCAAATGCCCAACTGTCCTTGTCTCATTTAGTGATGACAGGGTCGTGGTAGAACTTCGGATTCCAAGACCTCTCTCCATGAGACCTGGACAGACTTCTTGCGGGGCCCCAGGATGATTGCCTACACAAGGCTCAAGCGCCTCAGTGGTGCACAGGCATCCCAGCACTGGTTCGCTGTTAGCAATGACTGTGTTTTGCATGGCTATACTGTAGGCTTTGCTTAGTGTGTGGGTGCGTGTAGGTGCACATGTGTGTGTGTGTTATGTTGTGTGTGCGTGCGTGTGCACGTGTGTGTGTGTGTGTGTGGGTGGGTGCGTGCATGTGTGTATGTGAGAGAGAGTGAGCAAGCAATAATTTTGCATGCTTGTAGTAGTTTATATCTGCACAAAAACAGCCAAGCTGTAAAAAAGGTGCAGCCTTAAAATAGCCTGTGTGAAAAAAGTTGTGAAATCAAAGGTGACGGCCAAGAGATGGCTGCAATGATGTTATGCTAATAAATTTTAATAATGCACACATCCATTATTAAAAATTATTAGCATTAACATCATTGCAGCTGCCACTTTTGATTTCACAACTTTTTTCACCCAGGCTTTTCTAAGGCAGCACCTTTTTTCATAGCTTGGCTGTTGTTGTACAGATATCAGTTCTAAAGCAGCCTATGGCTGGCCTTGATACTTCCATTTAACTTTTTTCCCCTTTACTACAGGAATCGTTGAAGACTGCATGGCTATGTGTACATGTATTATGTAGGCAGTGGATACTGAACTGAAAGTCGGTTCAATGATATACCAGCCTATTGATTTAACTAACAGTAAAACTTACCTTCATACAGTTGATACTAGAGTAGTTTGTGTTGTTCACAAAATAAACACATATTTAAGTACAAAGAACTTAAAGGAAGGATTGCATGAAATTTTTGATGTCATTTTTTACATCATTGTACAGTGTATGTAATGCGTTTAATGCTTGTAAGATTTGTTTTGAAAATAAAATAATTTATTGGAGAAAAAGCATACAGAAAAACAGGATTCCAAACCCATTTATGGCTTCTTCCATTTTGCAGTCCTGTTACTCATGACGTCACAAGTGTAAGCATATAAAGCTTTGATCATTGGAACACTGTGTAAGTTAGTTGTAGCTATAATAGCATTTGTGAAAATAATGTCAAAGTGATGTGTGGCTTATGACTGTTCTAACATACCTGGTGAAAATATTAACTGCTTTCCATTTCCTAAGGATCCA